>NC_041398.2:53573828-53661328 GCF_900747795.2 Erpetoichthys calabaricus
ACAGTCCATATGAACCTATTTACAGTGTGTGGTCATACAGAGCTCACGCTCCAAATATACAGCGACCAGGGCAGAATTACAGCCTTATGAGAGTGTGAAGCACTGCACCACTGGGCCATGCTTACTACAGTTTATTCTGAAAAATATTAAATATACAATGCAGGATATTTTTTTTCAAAGTTTGTTGTTAAGTCTTGTCTCCAGGCTGGTGGTAAGGCTGTCCTCCTGGCATTGCAAGCAATCTTTGCTTCCATGTGGGAGATTGCCATCATCCCAACTGACTGGAAAATGGGACTTGTCGTCCCTATCTGGAAAGGGAAGGGTGAACGCCTGGATTGTAACAACTACAGGGGGATAACACTGCTCTCGGTGCCAGATAAGGTCCTTGCTATGGTCACCCTCTATAGGATCCGTGATCACTTGCTCACCTACCAGCGACCGAAACAGTCTGGTTTTACGCCTAAGAAGTCTACCATCGACCGCATCCTGGTACTGAGGGTTCTCATGGAGCGCAAACGTGAATATCGGCAGAGTTTCTTTGCAGCCTTTGTTGATTTTCGTAAAGCATTCGACTCAGTTGATCCAGCTGCCCTATGGGACATCCTGAGGGTTCGCAGGATCCCCTCGAGGTTGCTGGATATCTTGGCTGGCCTGTACACTGGTACTGTGAGTGCTGTGCATAGTGGAGGAAGAGGTGTGTTCCTGCTCCTACTCTGTTCAATGCTTGTATAGACTAAGTGTTAGGCAAGGTCTTGGGTTCCAGTGGCTGTGGGGCATCTGTTGGTGAAGAAAGATTCATGGATCTTGACTTTGCTGATGATGCTGTGATCTTTGCGGAGTCAATGGAGGCTCTGATCGGGGCACTCAAGGGACTGAGCGAGGGGTCGGAGTGTCTGGGCTTGCAAGTGTCCTGGATAAAAACCAAGATCCAGGCCTTTAATGACCTCTTGGGCACAGCCATCAGCAATGTGTCTGTTTGCAGAGAGAGTGTCGACCTTGTCGAGAGGTTTACTTACTTTGGCAGTGACATTCATGTCTCTGGTGATTCTTCCTATGAAGTCAGTAGACGGCTTGGGAGAGCATGGGGTGTCATGAGGTCACTGGAAAAGGGGTGTGTGGCGCTCCCGATATCTATGCAAAAGGATAAAGGTCCAAGTCTATAGAGTCCTGGTGCTTCCTGTCTTGCTATATGGTTGCGAGACATGGACACTATCCAGTGACCTGAGACGAAGACTGGGCTCCTTTGGTACTGTGTCTCTCCGGAAAATCCTTGGGTACCGTTGGTTTGACTTTGTGCCGAATGAGTGGTTGCTCATGGAGTCCCGAATGAGGCACATTACCTGCATTGTAAAGGAGCGTCAGTTACAGCATTACGGCCATGTGGCACGCTTCCCGGAGGGCAATCCAGCTCGTACGATCCTCATTGTTGGGAACCCGAGTGGCTGACCCAGGCCAAGGGGTCGCCCACATAACACCTGGCTACCGCAGATAGAGGGTCATTTCCGGAGGGTTGCCAACCAGGATCCCGAGTTGTTTTGTCGTGTAGTGGGTGCGGCAATGCACTGTATCAGTGAATGCTGCCCAACTTGACTTGACTTGACTTGACTTGTTGTTAAGTGACTGAAACAATATTATAAAGAGCCACCTGTACATCTTTATTTTGCCTTTTTATATCAGCATGTGTTCTGTTCCTAGCTGATGATGTCTATTCTGTAGCCTAATTTTTGTCTTTTCTGGACATATTTTTCTAGGATATTATCCATGCTATGGATGTAAATCCAAAAATTTCCTTCCCACCAGAAGTCGATTACAACCTCATCAATAACTTCATCCGAGAAGTTTGTCTCTTGGCCTTCTCAATGCAGTCTCTTGATCCTCCTCTAGACATTGCATTCTCAACTGATGGCGAGCTATTCAGTGAGCACAAGTAAGGGAACAGAGACATCAGATACTAAATATAAACCTGTTACTTTTAATGTACTGTAGTATCAGTGCTTATTATGTGTGCAACTCAACCTTTATAGAAGACGTAACACCTATAGTTACACAGGAAACATAACTACACTGTAAAAAATGTTTTGTTGGATCAACCTAAATAAATTACTTCACAAGGTAACAAGCAATTTTATTGATTTCTTTCAAATTTTAAAAAGTATTTGAGTAAACTTAATTCATTTGAGTTTGTTTTAACCATTTCAAAAACTTGAATAAAAGCAAAAAAATGTATTTAGCTCAAACCAAATTTCTTTAAAAACTCAAATTAACTGCGGTGGGCTGGCGCCCTGCCCGGGGTTTGTTTCCTGCCTTGCGCCCTGTGTTGGCTGGGATTGGCTCCAGCAGACCCCCGTCACCCTGTAGTTAGGATATAGCGGGTTGGATAATGGATGGATGAACTCAAATTAAAATTTTGTCCATTATTGTATTCACTGTAATGCCAACTTAAATTCTTATTTGGACTCAACTAAATATGTTCTTTATATGGTGTTGAATTCACTGTTTGTTAGGGTGAAATTGTTTTTAATAAAACAAACCACAACAATGTTTTGCTTTAAACAATGGAAGCAAATTTATTTTAAAATTAGTGCTACATTTTGTACAGTGCCTTCAAACATGAAACATGTTTTTAAACTGATCTAATGGTGGTGAATGTTACTGAACCAGCTATAGCAAAACTCTTTTAGATTTATTACTGAATATTTGCAACACAAAAATCAATTTTTGGTCATTCCTTGAACATGTTTTTTTTGTAAATATTCAGAACAAACATTTCACAAAAAATACATATATATATATATACATATTAAATACACAATATATTTTATAAGCTTTTCACAAAAAATGTTTATAAATTATACATAAAATATCTATTTGAAATAATTATATATACATATATTAAATACACCTTATATTTTGAACATCTGCGGTGGGTTGGCACCCTGCCCGGGATTGGTTCCTGCCTTGTGCCCTGTGTTGGCTGGGATTGGCTCCAGCAGACCCCCGTGACCCTGTGTTCGGATTCAGCGGGTTGGAAAATGGATGGATGGATGGATATTTTGAACATTACATAACATTATATAGTATACATAAAATGTATATATATATATATATATATATATACAGTATAGTCACAAACTCGAGACAGAGTCATATAAAGGTTTGGGGCAGCCACCCATATAATTTGGTTTCCTGGCTGCAAAGTTGCTTTTCAAAAAAATGCAGCACTGATGTGCACAAAACCAAGTCCAAACAGAACTGAGGGAATAGGGAAAAGGTGGAGGCTTTTAAAGGGGGAGACAGGAAGTGAAGTCAAAGGGGTTGGGCTCATGTAGGTCTTCTGCCATTGGTGCGAGCCCGGACGTGACATCACAGGGGGCGGAGCCGTCAAGGTCTCCAAAGCGATTTTTTGCTTTAGACTAAATAGAAGAAGTTACATTAAGCGACAGCAAGGTTTTTCAATTTGAAGTAAGGCAAAAAATTACGTTAGGTGAACAAACATATTAATATAGTTCATTACAACTACTAAAATTACCTTAAATCAAAAAGAGCCCTTTTTCTCTTTTTAGAGTGTAGTCATTTATACTGCATGAAAGAAATGTTTAATTCTCTGCAAGAGATCGTATTCTGTAGCCTGGTTGGAAAGAGTTAGTCAGTTTTAAAATATGACAGACTACTTTTATGCAATGTGTTTGTCACGTTATGTTTTTTGTATACAAGGTAAAACATACCCCAGCAGAAAGTTACGAGGGGGGACCCAAAAATAACCGGAAATAAATAAATAACCTAACAACAAGAAAATTCCGGTTATTTTTGGGTCCCCCCTCGTATGCCACCCAGTACAGATTACACCATCCATCCACCAATCCAATGACATTCTTTAAACCAGTATATGATTTAGGGTTGCATGAAGCTAACCTGGCAACATCAGACAGGAACTATTAGTCTTGTACACACTCATTTATTTATTTGGTTGACAATTTTATCAAATGAGACTTACATCATTTATGATACAGTTGGTTACATTTCTTTTGGTTGTCCAGTTGGAGCACAGGCAGGTCAAGTGACTTGCTCATAGTCACACAGGGTCAGTAGCAGGATTTGAACCCAAACCCTCACTGTCTGAAGTCCAAAGCCTTAACCGGTATGCCTCAGTGCCTGCCTGCCAACCGCTCACCCCAACCAACCTAACATGCATGTCTTTGTAATATGGAGGAAAACTGAAATGTCTGGAGAAAAAGTGGTCCGAAAGCGACTTGACTTGGTTTGATAACAGCCATCTCCTAGAGCAGCAAGGCAGCAGTTGTCTGTATTAGACGATTATTTTATCTCTTCTGGATTATTGTGTCAATAGAGAAAAGTGTATTTTAATGTTCCAAACAGTCCTTTTGCAAAACGTGGATACGATTTTTTGTTAACGCTTTAGGTACTGCAAAACGTCATGTTACTTTTTTAAGTTTGTGTAACAAGACCTTAGTAAAGGCTTCTTTTGGTGTAAATAATACTTACAAAGTGTCAGTTAAGTGGATATTCATCTGTGCAATATGGCCTACTAAATTGACTTCACTTTAAAACAGTCAGAGGTAGCTTAAGTGAGGTATACATCTCTCAGAATTGAAAACTTCAATATAAGACTTATGAATCCTTCATATTAATAAGTAATTTGACCAACATATCAAATGCCACATTACCCAGAGGTTAATAGCCACTTTACTGATGCTTTGTAAGTGTTATGAACACCAAAGGAAGCCTTTGTTAAGGTCTTGTTAGGTAAAAGTAAATGAGCAATAGATGCATTTTTGCAGTCTAAACTAAACTAAAGTGTTACCAAATTGTTTAATGCCTTTAAAGAAAGAAACTAACATAGTAATAGATTACTTTCCATTTTCCAGTCCAGATCTTTATAGGCATATAGCCCAGTGCTTGATTAAGCAAATATAACAACACAGGGCTAATGATCAATTGTGTCATGTGTAAGTTGAATTAAAGTGGTTAATTAAATTGAAACACAGGGAATAAAACTGAGACAACCAAACTAAGAAGGTGAAGTTGTGTTAGATATAGTGGTTTAACCTGCAACTCTTACACCATGACAAAAATGAACATAGTGACACAATGTAATCATCCTGCATCATCACGGTCTCACCTAAGCAGAAATGTCACAGCTGACAAGTGTATCAAGACATGCTGTCCAAGGTCTTCCTCAGAAACAGAGCATGCGGTGTCGTTGGCCACAGACATTGAGTGTAGCAAACAAGAAATACATCAAGCCCTACTTCCCTTCAAAATCAAAATATGCCTACCACCCCTATCAGCTCAGAACTGGCAGAAACCTCTGGGACCCTGATGCCTCCATCTACAGTCCGGAGAAGTCTTATCAGAGAGTGATCTTTATGAAAGTGTTACGATAAAAAAAAAAAAAATAGTTCAAGGTGGAAATAAATTCAATCAATTATTCCACACATGAAAGCAAAAGGACTGGGGTGCAGAAAAATGGCAGCAGGTGCTCTGAATGGATGAATCAAAATTTGAAGGTTTTGTCTCTAAGAGAAGGCAGCTTGTCCACTGAGAGGCTGGAGAGCAGTACATGGAGGAGTTTGTGCAAGCAATAGTGAAGCACGATTGTGGTTCTCTGCAGTTTTGAAGATGCATTTCTTCAAACAGAATTTATGTGATCAAAAATGAGGCAGAGAAGTACAGTCAGATACTTATCCATCAGCAATACCAACAGGGAGAAGTCTGATCGGTCCTAATTACATTCTGCAGCATGTCAATAACCCCAAACACAAGGTCAAAATCATAAAAAGCTGCAGCAAAAAAGAGGAACAGGGAATACTGAACAGGTAATATGGACCCCACAGACCCTCATCTCAGCATCATCAGGGCAATGTGGGATTACCTGCAGAGAAAGAAGTAACTAAGACAGCCAAAGTCTGCAGTGGAATTGTGGAAAGCTCTCCAAGAGCCTTTGAGCATCCTCTCATTCAACAACCTTCAGAAACTGCATTGAAGTGTAGCTTAGACAACTGATGCTTTTTTAAGGCAAAAGGTGGTCACATATATATTGGTTTCATTTATTTTTCTGTATACTGCAGTTTCCAGGAAATTTATTGATTAATAATTGATTAATGGCATTATTTTGGTAGCATTCCCACTTTACACCATTTTTTCACAACTGCCTAAAACTTTTACACAGTCCTGTACATACATACTGTATATATATATTGTTTATATATATCCATTCATCCATTTTCCAACCCGCTGAATCCGAACACAGGGTCACGGGGGTCTGCTGGAGCCAATCCACCGCAGGACACACACAAACACACCCAGCACACACTAGGGCCAATTTAGAATCGCCAATCCACCTAACCTGCATGTCTTTGGACTGTAGGAGGAAACCCACACAGACACGGGGAGAACATGCAAACTCCACGCAGGGAGGACCCGGGAAGCGAACCCAGGTCCCCAGATCTCCCAACTGCGAGGCAGCAGCGCTACCCATCTGTATATACAGAAATGGGCAAAACAATGGTGAATTTTGCCTAGTTCAAATTTAAGCCAAATACAAAATAAACTAAATATATTTATTTGCATCAGCATGTTTTAATGCTAATTATAACTTCCAGTTGGCAAATTACAATGTATGGTAGAGTAATAAATCCGACACCTATGTTTTCAAAGAGTGAATCTTTAACGCATGGTATTTGAAAATGGTTTTGCATTGCAGATACTGTCGTAGTCTTGATTCTGAATATACTGCTCCTCTTGTTGCATATCACGTTTGGCCTGCCCTCATGGAAGGAGATGTGATCATAGTAAAGGGGGAAGCTGTAACAAAGAGGAGGACTGTGGTAAGTTAGTGCATTTTAAATAATTATTAGCATATTAATAATATGCTAATATATAATAATAGCTTATTATATGAGGTGATTTGTTAACAATTGTGTTTTGGAGCTTGAAAATTGTAATGTTATCAGTTTTATTTGTATTATTATTATTTTTGTTTGCCATTTTTTCTATAATTCTGTTTTGTGGTAATATAGTTTATCAACTGCCTGGTTGCCATTGTGTTGTCTATGATGGCACTCATATAAAAGATGGTGGCACGTGCTGCTCTGTACCCAAACTTTTGGATACGAACACGTCTCTGCTTGACAAATTTTCAACCTAGTGTACTGTAGTTTTGGAAAAGGACAAAATATTGCTCTTTTTGATTATTAATTTTGTCCTTTGTTTTGATTTTTATTTGCTGTCTTTTTTGCCTTTCTGGTTTTGACCCATACCTGCCATTTTTGTAACTGTTCTTTTGTTTTGCCTTCAAAACTTTTCACCTCGTGTTCCTTTTGTTTTTTATGGTTTGGACCTTTTTTCCATTCAAGGTCACAATGCAAACATAGTTTTTCAATGAAACGATAACAAAGATTGTGTAAAAGAAATATTCAGATATCCTTTTTCATCTGAGTGAAAGATGCTGGGAAACTAGACTTTGTATTTGTACAAGGCACCTTATTATTTATTTAAATTGTAATGTGACCATTGAAGACTCTTCACTTGTTAGACGTCATACTGTACCATTAAACTAATAGAAACATCAACCATCCACCCATTTTCTGCACCCACTCATTCCATTTCACGGGCAAGGGAAACCCCAACCAGTCCTAGTAGAAGTGGACACAATCCAGGAACAAACACAACATAAGCTGCCAGACATTTACAATACTCAATCACCCATATACCACAATCCTTTACCAGCGCCAACTAGCCTGATACACACTTTTTGGATATGAGAGGAAACTATAGTACACAAAACATTCCATATGTTATGCAATTAAAAGTGACTGGAATGAGATTCAAACCCAGGTCGCAAAACTACCATGTGGGTAGATTTTTGAAAAATATTGAATAAAATATGGTCTCTCAATTGGTTTGGGATGAGTGAGTGTGGATATGTGCATGAGTGTACTGTAAAGTGGACTAGCATTCAGTCCAGAGCTGGAGATTGTCTAACTCCCAACTATTCTAGGATAGATTCCAATTTCTCACAACCTTGTAACATATTAAACCGGTGCAGAAAATGTATAAATAGGTGTTTGAGTAAATGGTTTTACAACTATTTACACATTTTTACAAATAGGTAAAGGAATACAGGAAATGAAATACAGGAACATTAATTGACTTCTTTTGGTTCATAATGGTGAATCAGTAGTGGAACTGAACCAGCAACTTTGTTCTTTACAGCTCAGTATTTTATCCAATAAATCAAACTGCCTGCCTACTTCAGACTAGAAAAATCATATATTATTCTATCCAGTTTCTGAATTCAATTAATTTAATTTAAGTCTCATTAGTGTAGCTAAAACCTATCTAGTTAGCAAATGATGAGAGGCAGGACCCAGTTCTGGACTAAACATGGGTCTATAATGAGATTCACACTATCCATACAGAGCGAGATTAGAGTCACAAATTATCTTAACATACTTATATTTGGGGTGTAATTTAAAAAAACAAACCGCTAAAATAAAACCCTATTTGTACATCTTATACATTTTGGACTCCTTCTTGTATGTTTGTCTCTCTTTAATTTCTCCATCTAAAACTCTCTGGCTTTTAGTTCTGAAACAACTAAACTTCCTTCTCTTTCCATCCACATATTCTCCTCTTTTAACGATCACAACAGAAATTATGAAGCCACCATACTTTTCTGCCTCCTGCCTTCCAGTAGCATTGCACTTCTGTTGCTGTACAGTTTACACAGAACATTTTAAAACACAGATATGATGTAGCCTGGTTGCATAGTCTTTCTCATTTAATGCTTTATGCAGAGTTATAATTTTAAAAAAATACTGTAAATGTATTGTTTAAACTGTTTTAATAACTGAATGTTTCTGTTGCGTCTTATAGTGAAGTCTTACCATATTTCCTTACCATATCTTTAATCATGTATCATTACAATGATTTATATGTATCTTCTTTGAAATTGGTGAAAAATATTTATGTTATTTCACATATTTTTCAGGTGTCTCCAAGAAGGAATCGCAACAGAAGACGCAGTGATGGGTCAGTTCGTTCACGGACAAGCAGTCCGAACCATGGACCTTTACAGGAATGTTAACGTAACAGTCAGTCTTTTTTTTACAAAGTATACTAAACTGTAAGTACCATCCATAAGAAATGTATAATTCATCTCTGAAAGGCCTAAGAGAGCTGCACTAACTGATTTTATTTATTTTAATTAAACTTATTTTAGCATTTATTTTTTATTCTGACTAACACTGTATGTTCGTGGAAGGTTTTAAGTGTAAGTTTAGTATTTTTCAAGTCAAAGTTATTTCTTCACAAACATGGTATATATGCATTTGACACGCAAAGTTGTGTTCTAAAATTAAGCATTTTCTATAGATTTAAAAAAAATATTTTGCCTTTACTGGCACTTTACAATGGAGGCTAATAGACATCACTGGACAATAAAAGCCTACAAGCTTATCAATGAAGCGATTTACGTTTCGATATAAGAAAACATGCCTTCCATGTTTCCAACATAAAGGACCCATAAGAATTCTTTTTATTGCATATTCCTGGTACTATTATTCTCATAGTAAGGATATGTTTTCCATTTGCTTGTGTGAGTTCTCACATAAATACAAAAGTAAATCAAAACAAAACCAACCATGTGGCATGAACTGTTTACTGTGATTTGGTCTTTCAAAAGGAAATCATGCCCCCTTGTGAAAGATTATGGTGGCAGAAAACAAAGGCCGAGATGGCTTGCACAGCTGATCTTCTTATGAAATGGCTGGATCTCATAATATATTTTTTTGTTCAAAAATGACATGCATAAACTATTTTACGATGTGAGCGTAATTGCAAGACGTGGATAATACTCAACTGTCTTGGACGTATTCGGTAAGTTTTTAAGCTTTTCTTTTCCAGTGATGCCCCATGCCCCAATAGCATCCAGTGTCAAGTGCGGGCAAGATATTTTTTTAATTTACAGAATAAGTTTAACCTTAGAACACAATTTCAAGTGGTAAATGTATATATATCATGTCTGTGGAAAAAACAACTTTTACTTAAAAAATACTGAACTTATCCTTTAAATTAAAAAATAACATTTGGTTAAGTGCCATTTTATTTAGTTTTTGCACAGAACTTCGTGAGTCACAGTTCATCACCTGGAAAATTGTCACCAGACAGGATTTAATATTTGTTTTCAAGAAATAAATCAGTAGAAAAGCATAACTGATTGAATGTTTCTTATTTTGTCATTAGATTTAAACAGTGTAAAAAGTGATATGTAACTTGTTTATGACTTCTTTGATGATTATTAAATACAGTTTTTTGTAATCTATGAGGAGTTGATTTTAAAAATAGTTGAATTTAAAACCACAAAAGTAGAGAATATTAATAAACTCATGAAAGCTGTTTCCATGCTTCTATAAATATACAGTAAATGGTTTACAGAGTAATAACGGGTCATCATAACCTTATGCTGCACAGAACAAAGAATAATTAATATAAAATGAAAAATTCAGATCTGAGTGTCAGTAGGCTTTGCACCATAGGAACCAAGTTACCTGAACTATTCTATAATATTTCAGTAATTATTTACCACTCTGATGCTGATCTTTCTGAATATAAAATAGGTCATTACGTAATTAACAAGAACAATTCATAATTAATTGCAGAGTTATGGTATTTGAGTGGTCCTCTAGAGTGCCTCTTTCTCTTGCACGATTTGACTCAAAAACTAATCAGAACATCATCATCTCATAATAGACTTAAGTTTCGAGTTTGTTGTTTTTCCGTCCAGCCGTTTTAGCTCTAGACTATCCTCAAGAAACTGTGACACACAGACACAAACACAAACACACACACACACACAGACAAACACCCATCATCAAGATATCGATGTTTTCAGTATCATGGGACCCTAAAACGTCGCGATCAGTCGAAAACTGGAGATCTAAATTTTTGACGAATCTAAAGCTTTCGCTCTTCACTTACAGATGATAGGTTATGGTGGGGGAGCATGCAAAGCAAAAAAATATATTATATTGAAATATTATGTACTCTTTGATTGATTTTTCTTGCAATTAAGATTGCATGCAAGTAGTCTGAGATATCATTATTTTTATTATTATTAACCTGCAGAGATGACTAGTAGATATATAAGATTTACTTGCTATTATTCTGCCTTATACCAAACATCTAAGACAAGTTTACATTTTTGTGCAATAGCAGACAGGAGTTTTAGTGATACCTTTAAGTCCTGAGAGTTTATAGAAATTAATAATTACTATTTTGACTTTTGTCTACAACTTAATGTGCTTAAACAGTCACCTTGCTAC
This sequence comes from Erpetoichthys calabaricus, assembly GCF_900747795.2. NCBI lineage: Eukaryota > Metazoa > Chordata > Cladistia > Polypteriformes > Polypteridae > Erpetoichthys > Erpetoichthys calabaricus. The sequence continues at coordinate 53,585,174 of NC_041398.2, forward strand.
CTTCACCTTGAGTAAACAGCTCCTGAATAGCTGACCTCTTCATTGTAAGCCATGAATTTTTCTCACTGAGTTTGAATAACCAAAATTAAAAATCCTGTTGTTTGCATGTTTTTTTCTTTTGTTTACTGAGGCATGCGTTTAATAGTAACATGAAACATTTAATGCAGCATTGTATATTGTATAACTCTATATTTTACTTCAAAATTTTCTAAGCTGCTGTTCCTCATATTAATACGATGATTAGCCTAGAGCAAACTTCCTTTTCCCAGTAACACTTTCCAATTCTGTGCTAGGGACTGTTCCCTGTGGACTAGTCCACCTTCCCCCAATCATTTCAGCTTGTTCTTCTTGATCTGCAAGAGCAGCAGCTCTATGCTGAGGCTCTCCTAAATTGTTGAATTCCTGACTGTCTTGGATGGTAATCAAGACAACTGTGGAGAAACTTAATTTCCAGTACTTGCATTTAAAATGTTATATTTTCCTGGCTGCAATGGTAAAGTACTTGGTCTTTCTTGCAATATGCATTGTATATGTTACACATCTGTGTTGCTGTTTAGTCCATCTTTCAAAATGATTTTGAATTTTTATATTGGGCTGACACATTTATGTCAGGAAACTTAGAACATCGGAGATAGAATTGGTTACATTTCTTTTGTTTATCCTGTTGGAACACAGGCAGGTGATTTGACTGTTTTATGGTCACACAGTGTTAGTAGCAGGATTTGAAGGGTTTGAAGTCCACAGCCTTAACCACTACACCACGCTTCCTGCTATATGAGCCATTAGTTTTAGTACCACAGACAATAAAGTAATTCAGCACAAATGTTTCTTGTTCTGCATTTCTGTAACAGTGAATGTAATCGCTACAGGGTAGTAGACAACCCAGATGAGATACAGCATGTTGGCCAAGTGTCCAAGGTAACAGAACCTTGAATGGGCATGCACTACAAACCCCCAAGTCACTACCTGACAGTAGCTGCATTCTGCTACAGGTATCCAGTCTACTGCAAAGGCTCCTGGGAATTGTACTTTAAGGTTTGGCCCAGATGTCCTTCCTGTCAAAGTGGAATGACACCAAATTACTCCATGGTGTAGGCTTATAAGAGCCTCCACTTCCTCAGTCAGACAATGAGAAGAGCTTTCCTGTTGAAAAGGAAGAAGAGGCCTGTATATTATAGAAGGAGAGATTTGGGAGGTAGAAAGGAGTGTACTTCGTCCGAGGTTTGGGTAGTTGAGGAGGTTTGGGTAGCTGGCTCAACTGTGCTTAGAAAGGTCTAGAGGGGCATAATGTTTGTTGCTTTGTTTACTTTTTGTTATTTAAAGTCCTTCCATTTCACCCTACACTGTTTATGTTACGAACTAAAGAGTTCCTTAGCACATAGAGTCCAGAAGATTAAATGCCCACGAGAGGGGGAAAACCATCAAACCCTGGGTGAATGCAAAAAGGGTGCCTTCTATCTATCTATCTATCTATCTATCTATCTATCTATCTATCTATCTATCTATCTATCTATCTATCTATCTATCTATCTATCTATCTATCTATCTATCTATCTATCTATCTATCTATCTATCTATCTATCTATCTATCTATCTCCTGTTCTCTTTCTAATGGCTTATCAAACCACTGCATGTAAAAGAACACTAAAAACCTAACCAATGACACATAGAAATTAGGTAAAAATGATCCATCTATGCCAAAGAACCTGACCGGTTGACTTTGGCAATTTTGTATATGGTTTCTTTGTTTGCAACCCATTCCATATTTCATTCCAGTTACACCCTGGGTTACTCACTTACCTACAGCACCTTAAGTCGTATTCCTTTGATGGAGACTGCAGTTAAGGAAACTTTTTAGTTCCTGAAGTCCACCACTATCTCTTTGGTATTAGCAATGTTGAGCTGCAGACTGTTCATTCTGAACCACTCAATAAAGAAATTGACCAGGCCTTTATAATCCTCCTCCTCCTCTAACTGTCCACTACTTACATAACCCAAGACTGAAAAGTCATCTGAAAATTTCTGCTAGCTTGCTTCAGAGTTATGTTTAAAGTTAATGTTTAAAGGATAAACAGGAAGAGAGGTCAGATAGTACTTTGGTGATGCCCTTGTGTTGATGAGCTCCCATTCTCAAAACAAGCTCTGTAACCTCATAAACCATGGACTGCCTGTCAAGGGGTCAGGAACCCAAGTCACTATCGGGGCTTATCTGACAAACATATTAGAGTTAACAACACTAGAGAAGTCAAAAAGAACAATCCTCACATACAGACAGCAGTAGGCAAAGCAAAGCAGATAGTTAATACTGCTGCCCACAATTAAATATGCCTGATAAGAAAACTGCAAGGCGTCCACTACTGTTATCACTTAGAGTTGGATGTGATTTAATGCATGACTTTCCATGACTTTAATAATGTTAAACTTGCCTAAATCATCATGTACAACCACCGTCTACCTGAAAACAGGTGGCTCAAGTCCCAATAAACATATTGCATGTTTTGAAATACAACAATAAATATGCAAGAATGGATCCAAGTGAAAACTGGAAATAGAGGACAAAACTTATGTAAGATTGGAAAAATCTAAAGATTTTCATTATAACCACTGGTAAGAAAAATGTTGACAGATCTATGTGGCTGTTCAACCAAAGGGTTACATTACATCATTAGAACATTGTTAGGACCATTCAGCCTAAAAACGCTTGCTTGTACTATCCACTTAATTCCCCCAAAATAACAGAGTTATCCAGAGTTGTAAACTTGCAGTTTGATTTTGTTTGAATTGTAGACCTTTGGAAGATGTAATTTTCAATGCTTATCACTTTTATTTTGAAAAATGTTAATGAAATATTTTTATATGCTACAGCAAGTGTAATATGTTGTATGCACCAAAACTAGCTACAGTACATCTGATTGTAAAGGTGTTTTTCATGGTGCTTACATTGTGGTCCTGTCCACTCATGTGTTTGACTCACTGTGCCAGTAAACATCATACATTGAAATAATTCTGATTAGGTATCGGTATATTGAACTGGGAACTGCCAAAGACACTGCAGCAAAGATTTCATTAGGGTCAGAAAAAGGACAAATAAATTTTACTGAAGCCATCTTGTGGGACCAAATTTTGAAGCAGCATGACCAACATTGTGGGTTTTAACTGTTCAATTGAAAGGAATTCTATTGTTGCTCTTCACAAATAGTCTTGTACATCGTTAAATGTATTTGCTAAACACAGCAGAAGTCACACACAGATTCTGTAGGCATTCCACTTCACTCCTACATCCATAACTTTGCATTGATTGGACTTTCTCATGTGAATGTGTGAGTGAAGTGCCCTGCCTGCTGTGGACTCGTGTTCCTGTCAAGGATGGGACCTGTTGCTGGTGGAATAGGCCCTCACAATCTTAAACTGGAATAAGCTGATTAAGAGAATGGATGGAAAATGTATGAAGAAGCAGACAGATGATAAACTACTTACTAGATTGTGGTCTCATTTTAGTCAACTGGGAGAACCAGCCTATTAAAATAACATGGGAAAGGAATATACTGTGTTGCTTAAAGATAAATAAAGGGAAATTTACCTATAAATGACATATCAAAATTTGTCAGTTTATTACTGTTTACACTTAGCATTCTAATTAATCTTTGAACATGATCGGCTAATTTTACGTTTCTAACTGGGTACTTCTTACTATACTGTCTCACATTTTCATCCTCCCATATTTGGTTTTGAAGGGGACTTTAAATAAGAATACTGAAACATTTGTGACTGCCTGGTGTATTGACTTGTTCTGTGAGTTTTGCATTAACACTCAGAAAAGCAGTATTATTTAAACAAAAATAAAATGGATACCTGCTTATCGTGATATTTAGCTTTGGAAATGCTGCCCTTGGATTCCCTGATGATTTCCATCCTGAATTTTGTAACTTGTTGGCCGAGGTCTCCAGTACTCTGACTGCGTCAGGCTTGTCTTGACTTTTTCACTAGTTTGTTTGTGGTTCTACAATTAGCTGATTGACAGATATCATTTATGTTAATTAGTTACTACTAAAGTTATTGACGTATGTGAACAAATCTGTACCCATATATGTGATAGTTCTGCCTTTAGCGAGTGGTATAATGTCAATTGTCAATATCAATGTCAATTTATTTATATAGCACATTTAAAACAACACAGGAATGCTGTGGCCAAAGTGCTTTACAGTAAAAGAAGAAAAAAACATACAACATAACTAGAAATAAAATAAATGAGCATAAATAAAATAAATAATAAATAGAAGTCAGATTACATAATCAAAATGAGGAAATCATCAGTATTACTGAAGGTCACGGAAAGCAAGTGAATAGAAATGAGTCTTTAATCTTGTTTTGAACAGTTTAATTGTAGACGACTCCTTTATGTGATGAGGTAAAGAGTTCCACAGGTGAGGAGCAGCAGCTGCAAAAGCCCTGTCCCCCTTAGTTTTACACTTGGTACGAGGGACAACAAGAGACAACTTACCTGAAGATCTATGCACTCTAGATGGCTGGTGTAAAGCACACAATTTAGATAAATATAGATAAATAGGCAGGAGCAAGCCCATGTAAAGATTAAAAAACTAGCAACAATATTTTAAAATTAATTTGAAAACTGAAAGGCAGCCAGTGTAAAGAAGCTAATATTGGAGAAGCAAAATCAGACTTTTTTGCCCCAACCAGAAAGCAAGCGGCAGCATTCTGGACCAAAAATCTATTCTTGCCTTCAGAGTTGTTGCGACACTCTGCGCCTGCACTTTGTGAGGAGTGCTCTGCAAGAACAAAGTAGTATGTACTATTGTATTGCATTTCTGAGGTGGCCAATGATAGATTGGCCATCTGCTTGTGTTCTATTTTGTGCATTATATTTACCCAATTTTTTGACACCCATTGCACAACCAACATACTAGGAAGGCAGTCTCTCTCTGAATTGCCTTTCCCAAGATTTCTTCCACTTTTTTCCTGCAAGTTATTTTGTGTCGAATGAGCGGAGTCCCAAATGAGGCACATTACCTGCATTGTGAGGGAGTGTCACTTATGGCACAGTTACGGCATTACAGCCGTTTGCCGCAATTCCCCAAGGGTGATTCAACTCACAGGATCCTCAGTGGCTGGACCAGGCCAAGTGGACGCCCAAGTAACACCTGGCTGCAGCACATAGGTGGTCATTTCTGGAGGGTGGGAATGGGCCGTGCGTCTTCCTGGGGGGGTTACCAAACAGGATCCCGAGTTGTTTTGTCATGTGGTGGGTGTGGCAACACATTGTATCAGTGCATGCTCCCCAACCTGACCTGAACTGACTTGTCTTCTTAGATGGTCAAGGCTGGGAAGCTGGGAAAAAACAGGAAATGTTAAAACCCATTGAGGCATTCCTTGTGTTATTTAGTGCTTTACAAGAAATAAATTGCTGTTTTCATGCTGTGGAGAGAGCATTTTTGCGCCAGATTTGAGTAAGTGTAGTTATGTAAGTGATCTCGGGTGAACAGGCATCTTGTCCAGGGTTGGTTTCTGCATCATGTTTTACTTTCCCAGGACAACCACAGGCTCCCTGCAACAATAAAGTGGATAAATGGATCAGAAAATGAATTCCTGAATGAATGGATGGATTGACTGATTTTATCTTTTTAAATATTTGCCAGCTAAATAAGGTTTACTTCTTACCATTGAATTCATTTGTAAGATCAATGATGTCTAAGGTCTTCTCTTAGACACTGGAAATATGCAAATGGAGCAAATAAATATACAGTAACACGACAAATATACTGTGTTTAGGGATGGTGCTTACTGTGAATGGCACTCGCTTCAAAACCAGAAGATGGGTGGATTAGATCACAAAGAAAAAACAAATAATAGACGAGACAGTTGGCAATCAATGCTATTCTTAATTTTATTTAGTAGGCCATGGCCATATTATACATATAATCAGACATATTGGGTGCATTTTATTATTATTATTATTTTTGTATCATTACATATTCTTACAGATGTGAAGCACCATCCAGATCAACAATCAGCACAAAAGAAAGTACCATCTTATACTTGTGTTCCACTGAAATTATACCACAGAAGTTGCCTTTTTGTTTTTTGTGCAACTTCATTATTATGAATTCTACATCATGAGCATTATAACCGTGAAATCAAAAGCAAAGCTCCCAATGGGCAGGTGGGCAGGATAACAGAAACATTAGCATTTCTTTTTGTTGCATACAGTACAGTCATTTGGATAATTTTATATCATATGTGGACTCACTCTTTAATTAAATGGTTTTGACTTTTTTAATATTGAATTTATTGTATTTGAAATTGTTTTGCTAATTCTAGTCCAAATCATTGGTTTTTACATCACAATGCAGTTATTTAGCAAGGCATTTAAACAGAACAAAATGTCAAGAGATATGATTGTGCCACTGGTACTCCTAATTTTTTTTTTGTAAATTTCCTTTATGTTTTAACTACTTCTATACTAATGGAGACAACAGGACAGGCAAATGAAGAACAATGTCCTGTTGACACAATGAACATTCAGAAGAAAGCATATAGCTGTTTGACAATTTATCATAGATAACCCATGGCTCTTTTAATATATTTAAACTATATGATGTTGCAAATAGCTCTGCTAGTTAGGACAATATCAGCCTCATTAAATAAATATTTTTTCCAAATAATTACATTCATCTCAAATCCTGCTCCAATTTTTCCTTTTAATTTTTGCAGCAGATTATCATGAGGTTCAAGTGCCAAATGAAAGCAAACGAATATTGTGCCCCATGTTAAATGAAATTCCTATCCCTTAATGGAGGTATTGAAAATCTCTCTTGTCCCAGTTTCCTCTTAGCCTTCAAAGTTTGTGTGGAGAAGAAGGGGGACTTTGTAATGGACCTCTTGTTGAGTAGTTTAACAAGGGCACAACTGACTTTTGTGTTGGTTACTGCTTAAGTGAGAGCTGGCAATGAAGAAAAACTCAGCCTGATCTCTTCGCCTTCCAGAAGTTTCCTGCAAAGAAAACAAACAAAATCATATTTTATTTTTTTCCATCAGAAGTTGATGCAGATATTCTAAATAAGTGGTAGTTTTCCGCTTCAGGTATGTGTATACTTGCTTATGGCGTGCCTCCTGCCTCTTTATTATAGAATAGTTATTAAAATATTTGATTAACGTATTACATTTATCCTCCTCTCTGAACGGGCAGAAGCTTTCATCAAAATGCTTTAGATAAACCTGTTAGAATTATAGTGGTGTAATTGCATGATGCAAAATTTTTAAAAAAAAAGGCAGACTATTCAATTTATTTCTGGTGCCACTGGACCACCAACAGTCCGAGGCATGAAATCAATGAAGTCAAAGTTGTGAAAATGTTTGGGGGCTGTCAAGCCTTCATACTGGTTGGGTATATGCAAAGTTTAGATGGAGCAGAATTAGAGGGCAGTGTGGATTTTTCACTTGGTTATTGAGCAGTGCAACATACATGGACAGATAAATGAGATAAAGAGGAGTACAGTAGTATCATTATGTGGTTTAAGATGAAAGTGAAAAAAATAAAACATTAGTGGCATGACTGCTCTTTAGTGTATAGTGCATACAATGTATTATTCAGTTCTAGCTGATTTATAGTATGATTAATAGATTCTGCCATGCATATTGTACTCTATGTATTTTTCTGGTTTTGCCTATTGGCTGATGTTTTTGTTATTTACCTCTAACACACATGACCAAATCAATCATCCATCTTGGAATCATCAAGTTTACCTTGACTTTGACACTAAAGAATTTTAATACAATGCTCTTTGTGTAAGATGCTACATAAAAACAAAGGGAATTTATGTAAAAGGGCAAATAGCTCTGGGCAGAAACCAAAATCAGTTTTAGGCCATTTTTGGTTGGATTTTAAAGGCAGCTCAAATAGAGTCTATAAATGTAAAATGTGATTACAAGGAACTCCTAAGGATAACTTGCATGAATCCATCAAGTGAGTTATACAATGTTGTCACTATGCCAAAAAATAAAGAAGTTAACAAAATATAGGAATTCAAGATTCCTACAGTAGATGATTTACTTCCATTATTGCAGTTACACTCAAGCTTGTCAACAGTGTGACTTGCTCAAATTTAAATTGTTCTAGTGAGTGATCACACTTGGGAAACGTACCTATATGCAGCTATTTCGATGTCCAGTGCCATCTTCACATTCAGTAAGTCCTGATACTCTCGCAGGTAACGGGCCATCTCCTGTTTCGCATCATTGATATCTTTCTCTAACTCATTAATTCTTTCCTAATAGGAAGAAACAAATAAGAGGGTCATTTAGAAATATAATTTTATAAGGACTGTTAATATGAGTCACATCACTGGGTACAAGTGCTTCTTAGAGCATTTACACATTCAGTTAATGCATGTATCATGTTTTTCAAATACATTACTAGGAAAATCTTATGGGATATAGTATGTGTACAAATATTATGGAACCAGATACTTTATTCTTTGATAAGGAGATGGTAGGTAAGAAATGGCAGAGTGCAAAAGAAGACTTGCTGTGTGCTTTCTATAGTCAACATTGATGTGTTGTTATAGACAGACAGACAGACAGACAGACAGACAGACAGACAGACAGACAGACAGACAGACAGACAGACAGACAGACAGATAGATAGATAGATAGATAGATAGATAGATAGATAGATAGATAGATAGATAGATAGATAGATAGATAGATAGATAGATAGATGAAGTATGTAATAGCACCCCAAAACAAGAGGGCTTATTTCCACTAACTTTGTTACCTGTTTCTACCTCCACAGCTCCGTGAAGACACCCAGTGAGGGCAACTGACTCTGCTTTTTCCACGCCAAGTCCTATAAAGCCTGTCGCCCTGGAACGAGGTATCTCATTTTGAGTCAAGCCTGATAAAGGACAGAACTCCTAGTAGAGAGTGGATCCGCTCAGCCGAGCAGCAGTATTCAGTTAAATTGAAGACTACAGCCTCTGTTTACTTTTTGCAGTGTCATCGTGCATTTATTTTTGTTTCTTTTTGTCAAAAGAATTAAATGGGATGACCCAGTTGGTGTCAAAATAATTAGACGGGATGATTGGGTTTGGGTTTGTGATATTTTAAACTTTTTAATTTATGGACAGAAAGGGGGTGGAAAGTCTTTGCTTTGACCCATACAATGAAGGAGATCCAACCAGAGAGAACTAGTAGAATCAGTTCCTCCATGCCTTCAACACTATCGCTTCCGGCCTCAGATGATCGAAGAAGAGCCAAACAGGAAGTAGATGTCATTAATCAGACTACCACTCTGAGGAGCACATTGTGGTTCAAGAGTGTTGTTTTTATCCCAGTTTGTTTTTTTATAAACAGTGGGTATTCAGTTCTGGGGCACCAACACTCTGAGGTCTGAACTTTTGTCTTATCTTCCCTATTTTATATACAATGTGTTCATTATACATTTTGTTTTCTTGGGACACAAATAATTTCACTGTTGTTTTGTTGTTTAACAGAACATATACTGTACTTATACTTATTTGTATATACTGTACATTGTTCTATTTATTGATTGCGTTCTTTTTGATATTTCCTAGCTCAAGGTCACAAGATCACATTCTACAACTGACTTACTAAGTGACCCTGCCAACTCACTTAACCTCTCTGTATGCCAATTATAAAAGTATTTTTTTCAATAGTGAAAATGATTGTATAAAATAAAAATACTTCAATGTAAAGAATACAAATGTAGAATTATTGTTTATGCGCATCAATTATTTAAAAGCAAATGAATGTACTGTACATAAATAAAAATAATCACCATAATTTAATAAAGTATTCTTGGTTATCAAAAGAGACATTAATGTTATACATTAGATATAGATATTTAAATGATATAATAAATAAACTAACCACTTCTAGGGTTATTAGACATAAAAATTTACAAATATCTGTCTGGCACCAGTTTCAGCATTATCAAGTATAAGCCGACAAACAATGCAATTGTTGTGATATATATAGATATATATATATACATATATACACAACAGTTTCTTGACATATTTAGTTATACGTTTAAAGAATAAAACACTAATTCAGATTAATGTATCCTTTTATATGGTGCAGTATTTATACAGTATTATTTTGTATTGTGCTCAGTTTAGTATACTATAATTTCAATATTGTGTGCATGTTCATAATAAAAACTACTCTTCAAATATTTGCCATATTCTGCATCTCTCTTTATGTACTATATATGTGTAGGTGCATGTGTATAGATAAATAGAGAGAGAGTAAAAATAAATGGTGTATGCTTCGAAAATTTGTAGTCATCTGATCAATAGTTTTATTTTTTTTAGGTTAATATACTTTACCATTACGTAATGCAGATCACATTTGAAATTTAAGGATATAAATAAATTATTCATGATATTAAATTACATGGAAAAAGTGATTTTTAAAAATATATTTTCAGTTTTTCAAGTTTCTAAGCATATAAGACTTTGCAAACTTAAAATTAAATTAAAATTCAAAATGACATTAAATTAACCTAAATTAAATTTCTAATTAGTAATGGAGGCATGGAAATAATTTTTTATGCAAATAAATCTGTGCTACCTATACAATATCAGCTATTTACAGAGTGTTTACTATGAAAGGCACTATATGAAATAAACCCTCTCTTTGACTGTTATGTTCTTTACTATTATACACACTTGTACTGTATATAAATATGATTATAGCAGTATAAGAAAAACAACAGAATCTAAAAAGATAGTTAATGTGTATATATAAATAATACAATTCCAGGGTTCATATATACCTTGTCCATCCATCCATCTTCCTAACCCACTTATCTCTGTGATCCTGTCCTATATATTGTACAATATATATGATATAGCTATGTAAATAAATGCTGCCATAAGCTTGTAAATGAGTGAGCATGACTGTAAGCCTTGCTTTATTATATTTAGAAAAAATCATAAAGAATAGCTTTTATAATGTCACTACATAAATATATGTTTGGGGTTTTATATGTACAAATTTTGTGTTATTTAAAGAAAAGAGCAAACAATCCTTTCTTTTCTGTAGCACATTTCAATAGTAAGCACCACCTCTGAACAATTTACAAGAAGAGATAATTACACATGAAGTAAAGGCAGGTTAGGTAAGTAAGTTGAGGTCAAACAGGGAGTCAGAGAAAGTAAAGATCCTTGTTACTGTTCTGCTATATCATTGAATAAAGTACTGAAGAATCTAGAACTAATACTGTTGTATTATTTCTTAGAATAAACAGTAAAGGTATTGTATTATTATTATCTACCTATACAATTTTAGTATTCAGCATAAACAATATGAGATGTACTTCTGAAGTTCTAAATAATAATCCACACCTTGCGTTACTACATACCTGATATTTTGCTACTTCTCTGGACTGTTTATCCTCTAGACTCTCCAGCTGCTTGTTCAGGGAGTCTATAACATTTCTGAGGGCTTCAATTTCTGAAGACCGGGACTGCAATAGCCGTCTGTACTCCGATGTTTCCTCTCTAATGGACCGGACGGCTTCATTGTTCTTACTGGCAATTTCAGCTACTGTAGCAAACTTGGTCCGGTACCAGTCTTCAGCTGCTTGCATGTTTTTGTTGGCCAGTTTCTCATACTGGCAGCGGATTTCCTTTAGAGCCAGGGAGAGGTCAGGCTTGGCCACTTCCATGTCAACAGTAATATTGGCAGCTTGAATTTGTGCTGACAACTCATTGCTTTCCTCATTGTAGACCTTCTTGAGGAATGCGATCTCTTCCACCAGAGAGTTGATGCTACCGTCAATGTCACTGTTGGCTAGCACAGCTTTGTCTGCTTCTTCCCGGATCTTCTGCAAGGTTTCTTCAGCATCCATTCGGAGGTGGACCTCTTCCTCATACTTGTCTTTCATTTGAGCAAAAACGTCTCGCAAGTGATCCCTCTCAGCTTCCATTCGCATTTTTTCATTTGTCTCAGAATCAAGCAGAGCTCTGAGGTTTCGGATCTCCTGTTCATAGATGAGGTGAAGCCTGGATGGATCATTCTGTCGCTGACGAAGGGCTTCCAGTTCAACAAGGAGCACTTTGTTTTGCTGTTCCAAGTGATGAACTTTCTCAATGTAGGTGGCAAAGCGGTCATTGAGATCCACAAGTTGCTCCTTTTCTTTAGCCCTAAGGTTAAGCAGCTCTGAGTTGAGTGTGCTCACCTGGGATAAATCTACTTTCTCAGCATAATCCGGGAGGGAAGACAGGGAAGTGGTCCTAATTGTCCTCTTAACAGAGGGTACAGATCGATGGACTGAGTACACTGATGTCGGTTTGGATGTCCGGATGGCCCTGTAGTCCTCCCAGGGCCTGCGGGTGCCATATGGATCATAGCTCATTCTTTTTGCTTTTTTTTTTCCCTTTTTTTTAAAAAGCAGTCCCCCTTTTTCTGCACACCCCACCGCTCCAGTCACTGTCTTACACTGCACCAGCTCAAAAATGCTGCAGAGCTCTCTGTTTTATAGGGCAGCTTGCCTCCTCCCAGGGGATCTGCAGCATAAAGGAATCAATAGCTCAGAAAACCAATAAGAAAATGCTGCAGTAACAGTGAGAGATTTATCTGCTGGTTCACAGCTCTCTATCCTGAGAGCAGTGCAGGAGGGCAGCTGCATTTTTTTTTTTAACCAGCATACTTTTTTTTTTTTTTCTGACGGTTGATTAAAAGCTGGCCATTGTACATTATCAGGCTGTCATTCTGCAAGCACATGACTACGCTACAGCAAAATATGTTGCTGAGCTTTACTTTCAGAAACGGTGAGGTATTAGTGAGACTATCAGCATTTATTTTATATTTTGCCATAAATACTACATGTTTTACATAACAGAATAATTAACATTAGAAATGAAAAAGAAAATGTACATTGAATATCTATACAAAATTCAAAAATTAAGTGTGCACAGTATAACTGAAAGAAAAAAAAGTAACACATCACCTGTTTATTAGCATTGCAGCTATCTTTCATTTACATTTACACATAAAGATCACCAAGTATTCCTGTAGTACTTTCATTTTATGTAATCCTATCAGCAGTGACAGATTGACACATTTACAGTTTGGCAGCCCAATACCATTCATCCTCTGTCAAACCCAGTAAAGCCAGTTCAGGATTCTGGAAGCTGAGGCTTCTCTGGGGAATATCAGGCACCACAACTGGCCACCAATCCATTGCAGGGCCCATTCACACACACATGCAAGTACTCAGTACCAGAATTGAATTAGCATAACACAGACATTTTTGAGATATGGAATGTGGGAGATCCCCAGAATAACCAATGAAACTCCACACAGGCAATGTCCATGAAACTTCACCTGTGCATCACCTATAAACACAAAAAAGAGAAAGAAGCAGTGGCGGACCGTCAGGGCCTGCAAAGCCTTCTCTGCTGGCATAAAAAAATATCTGAATCATAAACTGATGTTAATTATATTTTGTCCATGAATACTTATTAAATAATTCCAAATAGTCTGTCCGCTTCCTTTCATAGCTTTTCCAATGGTTGTGCTGCTTCCAGACATGTATTTTCGTATTAAAGCATTTAACCAATCACATTTCAGCCATCATTTGTTGCCAGGCAGGGTCAAAGTCAAAGAGGTCTGCCCGGAGGCCTTCACAATCCGTTCTGCAGGCCCTCTAACACGAAATAAATGTCGATTAAACTGTTGCTTCAACCAATCAGATTTTGAGTTGCTTTCACTAGGGCCCTCTAGCAGGCGTACAGCAACGTCACCGTATTCAGACCCATTGATTGGATAGAGAAGAGAGATGCTCTAAAGGAACTGTTTCATCACATTCTGGAGCATCATGACGAGTATGATGAGGGCACAGTGCGCTGTGCTGATGGATTTAAAGCACGTCTGGATGATTTTGTGTTTTGTTTTTTGCTTCACACATTCAATGGCATTTTTGAGTATTCAGACGTGCTCTTTTCAATACTACAGGACAAAAAACTGGATGTGCAGTTTTGTCTGGCTAGGGTAAAGGAATTCTGTGACACCGTTGAGTGAGATAGAAGGCGATATGAGGAACTCTACGAGGCCACTGAATGCACCGCAGGCGCTCTGAGCGCACGAAGAGGTCAAGTGCAAGATCCTCGCACGCACTACCGCCAACTTCATGGCAGGATTCTGGACAATATTATTTGCCAGACACAGACCAGATTTCAAGACCATGAAAAACTGATGTTTGTCACGCTCCTCGACCCCCAGAAGTTTCGGGATGCAGCCTTCTCCAGTTTAACACAGAGCCACGGAGCTCTTTTTGATCTGTCTCGGCTAAAAACAGAACTGACTGTAATGTATGCTATGGATGATTTTGCAGGAAAATCTCCCACTGATCTCCTTGACTTCTTTAATCAGAAAAATCTAAATGAGAGCATGGGGCAGCTGTACACATTGGTATGTTTTGCGTGACCATTCCCATGTCCACTGCTTCTGTCGAGCGGACATTTTCAGCCCTAAAGCGAATTAAAACTTATGCCAGAAATACGACAGGGCAGGTTCGACTTTCAGCATTAGCTTCGATGGCGATAGAAAGGGACTTCGTGATGGAACTGAAGCGCACGAATAATCTGTACGACAGAGTAATTGAACTGTTTTTGAGGAAAGAGAGGAGGATGGATTTTGTTTACAAATAATCCGAATTTTTGGTGAGTAAACTGTTGCGATTTTCCTAAATAATATTGCAAGTTTATGAGTTATTATTGATGTTTGATGTTTTTGATTGATGTTTTTTATGTGTGTCACGGCTGTAGCTGCAGTAGAAAGGAACTTGTTCACCCCTGATTTGTTTATTCAATAAAGGCATTTATTGTGGCTACAGGAGCTATCTATCTGCGATGCAACGGCTCTTTATACTGTATTTCTGCATATTAAGATGGTTTTTATAACCATAAATTAGTTTTTGAGGGGCGGGTTGATTCAGACGGAGCACTACTGAAGGCCTAGGTGTGAAATGCACGGTCCGCCACTGGAAATAAGAGATAGGAACACAATTCACAAATTAGTAAAAAGTAAGATTCTATGTTGTATATGTTCTGTGGGGCTGGCAGTAGCACCCACAACCTCACAGAAGCAGTAACATGGGTGAATATTCCAAAACTGAACATTATATTTCTGAAACTAATTGTAGACCCGGCTCTTTTTGAGACTCTGTAAACTCACCTATTCCCCCTTTATCCATTATTTTGCATAATCATTGACAATTTTTTGAATGTGACCCTAATAACAGAGATCCTCCTTCAATCTAATCAAAGGCAACCCTCTCCCCTTCACCCATTTGTGTCTCCTCTCCACTCCACTAAGTGTACTACTTGATATTCTTGATGGATAATATATCATCTTTCCAGCTTAAGCTCAGTGAAACACATTTGAATCTTCAGGTCTAGTGTGCTTCTTCTTTTTCTTCTTCTTTCAGCTGCTCCCATTTAGGGGTTGTCATGGCAGATCGCCCATGTCCATCAATCCCTATCTTTTACATCATTTCCTGCCACACCGACAGCCTTCTTGTCCTTCCTCACCATATCAATAAACCTTCTCTTTGGCCTTACTCTTTTCTTCTTGCCTGGCAGTTCCATCCACAACATTGTTTTCCAGATATACCCCTCATCTCTCCTCTGCATGTGCTCAAACCATCTTGTCTCAAACACAGTGATTAATATGTAGAGAGGTTCCCAGTGCATCACCATCCACCCATACTAATCCCCCTGTCATGTTAGTCATACTCAGTGGGGCAGACACATTTTGTTTTCTGTTCTGATGAACTGATATTTCATCTTTTTCTTTAGGTTAGGTTTCTTTAGGTTACTGTTCTGTTGTTTTTTAATAAAAGCACCAGAATCAATCATGGACCAACCTGCCCAAGGTACAAATCTGTAGTGAGACACATACACATATTCTCACACAAAACTCATATGTGGTGTCACAAAAATGAGACATAATCACATAAAGGTTTGGGGCAGCCACCCGTATAATTTGGTATCCTGGCTGCAAAGTTGCTTTTCTCAAAATATACGGCACTGATGTGCGTACAACCGAGTCCAAAACAAGACTGAGGGAATAGGGAAAAGGGACAGGCTTTTAAAGGGGAAGACAGGAAGTGAGGTCATAAGGATCAGGCCCATGTTCTTCAACCATTGGTTCGAGCCCGGACATGACATCACAGGGGCCGGAGCCGGTAAGGTCTCCTTTCATTGGCTCGGTCCCGGAAGTGACATCAAGAGAGCCAGGTGGAATCTCCCATGGATGGTCTACAGGAAAGGGAGAAAAAGAGTCAGTGCACTCTGCCACATCCCGGCATGCCTCAGAACTGCCGTCACTCAAGTTCTTTAGCTGCCTCCCATGCGCACGTGTGTGACAGTGGTCAGTAAGTTTAAAGTTTACAATTAATAAATTCTGCAACTTTTTGCAGTGATAAAATGCGATGTGCCATCTGTTGGAATGAAAAAACGCAATGCATATTTCTCTGTTATATGCTATTTGATATGGGATTCATAAAAGCAGTGTTAATGTTTGTGATGCACCATCTGCTGGAAAGACAAATGCAATGCCTTTTATCATATCATACCATTTCCAAAGCCCGCTTAATCCTGAACAGAGTTGTAGGACAACTTTATTAGTTTTTTTATTACTTCAGATGATTGTGATGCACCATCTGTTGGAATGACAGAGACACAGCAATTGGATAGACACACAGATGCTTGTCTTTTTATTAAGGTGGATAGAACAGCAGAATAAAACCGGATCACTGTGGATCACTGGACACTTCTGAAGGAATTTCCATGCTGCCACTTCTGGCTTCTGCAAAGGCTGGGCCCCACAACTCTAACTACAAGTTTAAAAAACAAAAAAACAAAAAATTTCATTTCTGTATTTGAAGTCTGTCAGAAAGATAGCCGCGCTTAATAACTCACCCATATTGATTCATGCACCTTAACACCGATTGTGTCAAGATATGTCTTCAGATCTATGAATGTTAACCTACAATTGTTAAAGACTTTGAACATTTTTGGTCATTATTTAAGTTCAGCTTTGTGAGCTTCACTGTAATGTTTTTCCTGGTCACAACAGGGAAAGATTGACTTGTTTTGAATCCTGCCAATGCACACAGACAGAGACAATGTTTGTTCTAAGCCCTGTGGATCCTGATATGACGTCTTTTCACTCATCTGTGTAGGTGAAACTAAACTAGATCAAATTTCTTTTCTTTTTATAAAGGTGGTCCCCTCAAAAATAATTAGGTATTCCTTTACATCTCTTTTGGGATGTCTGATAAAAACTGTAATTAGTTTAGAGTATGAGAAAGACCAGAATTTTTTTTCATATGAGCTATGTAAACTAATCCTTATCAGCAAGACTGAAACGGAAGGTCTACAGGATAGTAATAAGATCAGCTATGTTATATGAGAACATTAGAACAGAACAATCTAGACGAGAACAGGCCATTCAGCCCAACAAAGCTTGCCAGTCCTGTTCACTTATTTCTTCCAAAAAATCATCAAGTCAAGGTTGGAAATGGTAGCGCTGACCAAAAAAGCTGGAGGTGGCAGAGTTAAAGATGCTAAGATTTGCATTGGGTGTGACGAGGATGGACAGGATTAGAAATGAGTTCATTAGAGGGTCAGTTCAGGTTGGACAGTTTGGAGACAAAGTCAGAGAGGCGAGATTGAGTTGGTTTGGACATGTGCAGAGGAGAGATGCTGAGTATATTGGGAAAAGGATGCTAAGGACAGAGTTGCCAGGCAAAAGGAAAAGAGGAAGGCCTAAGAGAAAGTTTATGAATGTGGTGAGAGAGGACATGCCAGTTGATGGGTGTGACAGAGCAAGATGCAGCGGACAGGAAGATGTGGAAATAGATGATCTGCTGTGGCAACCCCTAACAGGAGCAGCCGAAACAAGAAGAAGATGTAAAGTAATCCTTGCTTTTTTTAAAAAAAAAAAAAAGAACAGTTTTATATCTATAAACACTATGCATTTTTGATCATGCAATTGAACATGGCCCTTTTGGGTTCAATGTACATTTAGGTCTGCCAGGTCTGTCTTGCATCTTCCCCTGTCATATTATCCAACTCACAACCAGGCAGTAATCAGTTGACTGCTCTCAACCCAAGTGTCTAAGACATTTGACTGCAGATTTGATTACACAACTACAAAATACTAACACAGAAGTCCAACAACAAAACACCACTTGGGTTAAGATCAGGGAGGCCAGTCTTCTGAATCACACCCTTCTAGGATTCACTGTCATTGCCCACATGAGCATTAAAGTCTCCCAGTAGAATAGTTCAAGTTCAAAGTTTATTGTCATGTGCACAGTAAGGAAACATGTTTCCCTGTGAAATTAAATTCTTTCTTTGCTGTCCACACCAAATGACAAAACCAACGTATAAAGATAAACATAGATAATAGATAATAAGTAGCAGTCCCCAGTAATAATAACGTCTCCAGGAGAAGCACCTTCCAGCAATCCCCCCAGAGGTCTCCAAGAAGGCTAAATACTCTGACCCACTTGTCGGCCCATCAGCACAGGCAATGGTCAAAGCCCTCACCCCTATTCTAAGCCGCAGGTAGGCAATCCTCTTGTTCACCAGGGTAAACTCCAACATACACACGCAGACCTGGGGGGCTATGAGTAAGCCCACACCCAGCTCTCACCCTGGGCAACTCCAAAATGGAATAAAGTTCAGCCCCTCTTCAAATGTTTGGTTCCAGGGCCTGTGCTGTGCGGTGAGGTGACCTTGGCTATATCCATATGGTACCCCTCCATCTCCTGCATTAGCTCGGGTTCCTTTTCTGCCAAAGACATCACATTCTATACTCCTAGACTGCCACCCAACCCACACAGCACTGGAACCTTAATTCTCCTCCAGCAGGTTGTGGGCCCACTGGAGTCAATGTTCTATGTCACACTCTTTTTTAGCAGCATTGTCATTAAAAAAAAAAAGGAAAATAATTAATTTTATAACATCTCTGTGCTCCATGTTAAAAAAACTGTACATTACAGAACATGCATCATATGCACTTTAATAAGCAAAACTACCTTTTACTATAAAGGGTAGAAGGGGAATATTAAATGAAAGTATCAGCCTTTTAAATACCATTAAGAATGTGCCACTGCTTTGACTTTGATGAATGTGTAAAGGTGACCTCAGATGTGTGTGATGGCAATTTCCGAGAGAATGAAGATGCTTTTCATCTACTGAAAGCGGGGACAGGAAACAAAGAATTTTATGATGCAATGCTTAACAACCCCTGAAACTGCAGAGAGCCTTAAAGTGCTGACAGGGAGGAAGGAGTTTTATAATTTATTTGTCTGTCTGCTTGTTTGCACCTAATTCATACATTTACATCTTGATGTTGCACCTACACTTGTGTTAACAGATACGGACAGAGCCTGTGCTTGAAATGCGTCATCATCAGATGCCTCAGTCTCCGTTCACAAAGCAAGCAGGCATTGCAGGAATACATAATCAATCAAGTCTGTCAATGCATGCATCCCACATTGCAAGAAAATGCATGAGCAGGCAAAAAAAAGGAAAAGCTCTACAGTACTTCTGTGTGATGCATTTAGATGAACATTTTTTTTACTGTTCGCTCCTGTTGAGGGTGCTGTACTTGAGTTTGTAATTTAAGCTTTTTTATTTACTTATTCTTTAATATTGAAACTGTTATCATAAAGCAATTTTGAGAATATGTGTTGAAGTGGGTTGCCTCACATTTACATATCTACAGGGACTTGGTCTCCAGTCTCAGCTTAGTCACTGACATTTGGAGCTTTTCTGTTCTCCCTGTGTCCCTGTAAGCTTTCTCCAAATTTTCAGATGTTTTTCCCCTGCCAAACACATACATGCTACATTAAATGAGGACTCTATTTTGGTTTGTTGTGAATAAAAGTGGATATGTGTACTCAAAGTTGAACTGGCATCCCTTCCAGGATGGGTTTCTACTATGGCTACAATACCGCTGGGATGCTCTCCACAAAACACATGTGGAAGAATCAGGTAATACTGAAGAAACAGTTTATCAGTTAACCCTGTACTGTATAAATTTAGGATGAGAGGTGACCCTATAGTCCTTGAAGAAAGCCCATAAACCGGTTCCTCCCTGTGTGGATAGCACTTTGAATACTAAGAAAAGCACTATATAAATGTAATGAATTATTATTATAAAGACATATGAAACGTGATACATAATTGTGTCTGATTTAAGATCACAAAAGTAGTATTGAATATGTACCTTATCACAGTGTTTGCCAACCTCGGTCCTGGGGGCCCACTGTGGCTGCAGGTTTTTGTTCCAACCAGATTCCTAATCAGCGACAACACCTTATAACACTGATCTCATTTAATTAGCTGGTATTATTTTTCTTTTATTCGACATTCAGAAAAGCACAGTAGCATGATTTTTACATCTATAAGACATTTGGAAATATTTCTGCTTTTGCTGTAGATTTAAATGCTTAACTCTCTGTTGTTGATTTCATTATATTTTGCCCTTTCTCTGTGCAGTTTTTCCCCTACGTTGTATCTTATTACTGACAATTGAAAATGAGCAGAGCAGACACGCTGGCAAACAACACTGAGTAATCAAAGGCTGCAACTACTTTAGCATCAGACCCATTTCTTTGAACATAATGGATTAATTAAACAATTAGAACACCTAGAAAAGTAGAATGAAAATCAAGATGAAAATATTGTTTAAAAGAAAAAAATACATTATTCCCATATAACTGCTTGGTACATTTTAATAAATATATATATATATATTTTTTACCAAACTTAGTTTTCTAATTTCTATATTGTTCCCAAAACTCAGAACTTGGGAAATAACACATCACTTAATTAGCCCAGGAGTCCAATTAAAAACAGAAGCTGGTTGGGACAAAAACCTGCAGCCACAGTGTGCCCCCAGGACCGTTTTTGGGAAACACTATCTTATCATCATTGGACTCTTCTAAACCTTATACTTATAAAGCAGGGAAATATCCAGGCCCACTCAAGCACTACAAAAAGGGGGATGCTGTACCCACTTTGATTTCAGATCATCAGGAATATAATCATTGTGTATTTCTGTGTATTTGTAATAATGTATACATGGAATACAAGTATTCAACAGACTGGGAACTGAGTCCAGGTTCTGGAGTTGAGTTATAAAGTAGCTTCTATAACCACTTTAGAACAACAACAACAATTTATTTCTTGTATATCCCAAAATCACACAAGAAATGCCTCATTTAACGGGCCTGGGGCCTCATGTATAATGCCATGCGTAGAACTCACATTATAACATGGCATAAGCACAAAAGCGGGAATGTGCGTACGCACAGAAAAATCCAGATGCAGGAATCTGTACGTACACAAACTTCCACGTTCTTCCGCTACATAAATCCCGATCAGCATGAAAAGTAACGCTCGTGCACGCGCCTTCTGTCCCGCCCCAACTCCTCCTAGAATTATACCTCTTTGAATATGCAAATCAATATAAACAGCCTTCTGCGAAAAGGCAATGGGAAAAGCACGGGGGGAAATATAAGAATTTCAGCGAATACCAAGTGGAGACAAAGGAAAAACGTACTATTTGTTGGTTTAAACAGTGGAAGTTGATCGAATGACAGAGTGTCAGAGAAACTCGAGAGCTCAAGTTCACAAAGTTGCACAGTGCCCGAAATAAAAAAGAAGTCACATATCAAAGTCGCTGTGAAAAGGCGACTCGTAGCCCACCGTCTGAGTGTCATATGAAAGCTTATTAGGGTACAGACAAAAAAATAGGCACACAGTGGGAAAAAAGCACGAAATGTCAACTTTAATCTCGAAATTTCCACTTTAATCATGTAGTTTATTTTGCCATTAATAACATCATAAACTTCATCTTAAAATCGTTTAATTTACTAGTTTCTCAAATCCCATTGTAACTAAAGTAGCACGTTAAATGCTTTGTTCTGTATTTGATCTTCTATGTGCTCTGTGTGTGAATCACTACCTGCTTCTTAAACAGGCTTTCTCTTTCTCCGATAGGACATATAATCCATTACATTCATGATATTACAGCTCTCTGAATAATTAAAATACTGAGATGTATACGTGATATCTTTTTCATGATGATAGGAATGAAAGCATGTTATTAAACATGGGAACACGGTGGCGCAGTGTTTGTTCATGTCTCACGCAAGAGGCTTGCTGCACCATGCGCGACCTTCGATGAAATAATTTATTACAGAAGTACTGTCTCTTTCAAACGTACTAACCTCCAATTCCTGTCCTTACTTTTCTTTCTCCAAATACCCAATCGCCACACAATCAGCTCTGTAATAGATGTGAAGCCATTTGCAAGCTTAGAACGCCGATTCTTCAAAACTTTTAAGGAACATTGAAATATCTTCATAGTACATGTTTAATTATTCTATCCATCTATCCTTCCAGTGTCGCGTCAGCACCAGCAATAATACAGCGCAAGGCAGGAGCTATCCGTGAACTAGCTATACGCTGCGGCACCGTGTCCTCACATGTTTAATTATTAACAATACAGATTACTGTATTTAAATGAAATTAAAGTTTTATCTGTATAATATAATCAACATATTTTGCTGCATTCCATCTTAAAAATGATATCGTCATCATATGTAAATACTGTACGTGCTTTATAAAGTGGCGCAGGTTGTGCAATATTATAAATGTAGTGCAAGTTTACAGTGAGGTAATTGTACTTATAAGTACAAACAGTTCTACAAGGAGCACTTGATGGACTGATTGAGTGCGTTTAGAGTTCTTGGGATGAAACTTTTTCTAAACCGCGAAGTCCATACAGGAAAATCTCTAAAACGTTTTGCCGTGGCTCAGGCAGGGTCTGCTTCATGCTGTATACTGATAATTCTCTTTCCAATTAGCTTCTGCTGTGATTCCCCACTCAGATACAGTGATATAAATACTCCGAGTAGTGCAGTGAGAGTAATATGGAAAAAGATGATCCGCTGTGGCAACCCTTAACCGGAGCAGCTGAAAGAAGAAGATGCAGTGAGCGTAACAATGCTAAAGCAGTTATGGTATTCGGAATACTATGGCTATTCCCTGGACCATTATATTGCTGCAGGTTAATTACAATCAGATGCATTACACTAATAAACAATATGCAGTTAGTTTCAGTGTATTTATAAAGCCACATCAGGAATGTGGATCTAAGAAAGAAAGGGTGACCACACAGAAACAGTAGCACTGCTTTGACGCTGGGTGCCGCCAGTCTGCTAAACCGAGCGGAGAAATTGCGTATGCCAGGGTATGAGGTACCGTGGAAATGTGAGTGGCTTTACGCCAAGTTTAGGTTTTATACATCACGATTTGAGCATGGAAACATTCGTACGCAACATTTCTGTGCATACGCATCGTTTATACATGAGGCCCCTGGTTTTTTGACAGACCGCCATTGCCTTGACTCCCTATGAAGACAAGGAATAAACTCGGCAAAATGGCAGAAATCTTGGGAAAGGCAATTCAGAGAGAGAGAGAGAGAGCACCTTTCACGTAGACTCGGTGTCAAAATATGGAGTAATTACAACACATAAAACAGAATATAAATAATCCTCTTCACAGAGCTAGATGCCCAATCTATCACTGCCACCTCAGAAATACAATACAATAGTAAAACCCTCTTAAGTTTTTGCACTGCGCTCCTCACCAAGTGCAGGTGCAGAATGCTGCGAAAGTTCTCAAGGTAAAATGCAGGAATAGATCATACAGCTCACTAAGTACAAAATTATCACATATGAGGATACAAATTTGTTCAAAAGCAAAGTAGAAACTAATTAACATATATTAAAACTACAATATCTGTCCTAGGGCGGCATGGTGACCTGGGTTTGCTTCTTGGGTCCTCATTGGAGTTTGCATGTTCTCCCCGTGTCTGCGTGGGTTTCCTCCGGATGCTCCAGTTTCCTCCCACAGTCCAAAGACATGCAGGTTAGGTGCATTGGCGATTCTAAATTGTCCCTAGTGTGTGCTTGGTGTGTGGGTGTGTGTGTGTGTGTGTGTGTGTGCCCTGCGGTGGGCTAGCACCCTGCCCGGGGTTTGTCTCCTGCATTGCGCCCTGTGTTGGCTGGGATTGGCTCCAGCAGACCCCCGTGACCCTGTAGTTAGGATATAGCGGGTTGGATAATGGATGGATGGATGGATATCTGTCCATTGATTAATTGTAGAACTACAGAAAGGAGTAGAAAAGGAGTCCGGCAAGCCACACACAGTCAAAGTCCTGGAGACCTCGGCCAACAAACTGCCTCCCCTTTACTGGTCATTCAACAGCTCAATCAGTGCTGGGCCAGCCAATGTGATGAAAAGACCCTTCCACTCGATGATTCCAATGCTTATATATCTGAGACCACTTTTCCATTGCAGGAAAACAACTTGAAAGTACAGCAGAAGCGCCAAGTGCCACATGAAGAGATACCAAGAAGAGAAACAGAATAGGGGAGTATACTACCATGCTACCGCTAACCTAAAATTATTTATGAAATTGATTCCTAACATGTTTACTGCCACTGAAATATGTGGCCCGCAATTCTTCTTATAATGCTGCTATTAATCCTGAATGGAAGCCTTTTTTTTTACCTTTTTAATGTATTTGCTAGTTACTGTGTGAGATTTTACTGCATTTACAAATTTTACAAATATGTTGTGCACAATTTCTGTGGAGCTGTATGTTCTTTTCTTGGTTAAACACTTGGCTATTGTAGTTACTACAAAAGGTGCTGAATGAAACAAAGTCTGACTGATTGCTTGATTGTTGGAGGGTTCGATTTATTACAGCTAGAGGCAAATTGTATCCATTTTGGGCAGCTGCAAGCACAATTAGTAGGCTTTAATTTGATACAGATCAGATATTGTAGCCCAGTGGCTTGAATGTTCGACCCTGAAGGACTGTTAGTACATATAAATGTCCTAGTTATAGAAATACACAAACAGTCATTCTTTTTAGTTTTACTTTGTGAGTAGTTTTGGACAAATGCAATTTATAAATTGGATCTGGATATTCTGAGTCATCATCATTATCATCATTATCACAGGTTTAATTGCTATTTTCTAGGTTTACTCAGGTTAGCTGGCTGTCCCCAAACTTTTTCCTTCAGTCCTGGGTATCCTTTGGGCTGAAATCCAATCATTTCAAAACTTTTGACACTATCTCATGTGTTCTCATGCCTCTCTTTGGGCCACTTGCCCTTCACCTCCATCATGGTGCACCTCTTGATGTAGTCACCCTGTGCTTTACACTTCACATGCTCAAACCACTTTAGTTTTTTTTCTCCTCAGCACACTACATCCTTTTGCCTCCACATAAAGTCTTTCCCTTAACTCAGAATTCATCTTCCTCTCACTCCGTGACACTTGTCACACACGAGCGCTTAGGGTCCAACATGGGACGTAAAAGACAGCAGGAAAAGGGTTGGTAATGAGCATTAGTGCCTTTCATCTTTCCTCTTTCAGAACCACGGAAGGCTAAGCCAAAACTCGTCACTTCCCATCCTTTGCAGATGACCTCACTTCCATCCCATCCTGATGACCTTACTACCGTCCCATCTTGATGACATCACTTCCTTCTTATACTGAAACCATAATTTTCATTTCCTGCCATTTTTGTATAAAGCCAACTTGTTTGCCAAATTCATTTGTCTTTGTTATTTTGCAGATGATATTGACTACTTGACTACAATATATGGGGCAAATCCCCAAATCTTTGTTTTATGTTGTCTCCTGTCCTTCACATACTTTATACATCCACCTGATTGTTCTCACCTCTGGTCTTTCCTGCTGTGCTTTATTTTTCTCCTTCATCTGCCACATCTCATTCCCATAAAGCATACTGCTCCTCACACAGCTTTAATAAACTATTCCCTTTAAAGCCAGAGAATCTCTTTAAAATATCAGGAAGTGGTCCCCTGATGCAGAGCAGGCACTGAGAGACTGCTTTGGAACTACAGACTAGGATATCCTGCAGGGATCATATAGTGAGAACATTGAGGAGGTTGTTGACTGCATTAATGACTACATCAACTTCTGTATGGAAATTGTAGTTCCAGTAAGAACAGTACACTGCTATGCTAACAACAAGCCATGGATTACAAGTGACATCAAGGGCCTTTTGAACCAGAAGAAAAGGGCTTTTAAAGGTGGTTATCAGCATGAGCTCAAGCACGTGCAGAAGGAACTCCGAGTCCAGCTTAGGGCAGCGAAGGAGCAGTACAGGAGAAAGCTGGAGCAAAAGTTGCAGAATAACAGCATGAAGAAAGTGAGGGATGGGATGAAGATCATCACTGGCTGCAACTCGAAGCGGGGTGCCACCATCGAGAGAGACGTGGAGAGAGCAAACCAGATGAACAACTTCTTTAACAGGTTTGACCACCCTAACCCACTCTCACCTCGGAGTACTGCACCCTCCACCCATCCTTCTGCTGATACCAGCATAGGAGAGAGTTTCCCCCACCCACAATTACAGCAGTCCAGGTAAGCAGAGAGGTGAGGAGACTTCATGCCAGCAGAGCAGTGGGTCCAGATGGAGTATCACCACGACTGCTGAAGACCTGTGCGCTGGAGCTGGGGAGTCCTCTACAGCGCATCTTCAACCTGAACCTGGAACAGGGAAAACATCTTGCATTACCCCAGTCCCGAAGATATCACGTCCTAGTGAGCTGAATGACTTCCGGCCTGTCGCTCTGACGTCACATGTGATGAAGACCATGGAGCGGCTGCTGCTTCATTACCTGAGGCCACAGGTCCGCCACACCCTCGACCCTCTGCAGTTCACATACCAGGAGAAGGTGGGAGTGGAGGATGCCATCATCTACATGCAACACCGATACCTCTCCCACTTGGACAGAGGCAGTGGTGCTGTAAGAATTATGTTTCTGGACTTCTCTAGCGCCTTCAACACCATCCAACCTCTGCTCCTTAGGGACAAGCTGACAGAGATGGGATTAGATTCATACCTGGTGGCATGGATCGTGGACTATCTTACAGACAAACTTCAGTATGTGCGTCTCAGGAACTGCAGGTCTGACATTGTGGTCAGCAACACAGGAGCGCCGAGGGGACTGTACTTTCTCCGGTCCTGTTCAGCCTATATACGTACATCGGACTTCCAATACAACTCGGAGTCCTGCCACGTGCAAAGGTTCGCTGACGACACTGCTATTGTGGGCTGCATCAGGAGTTGGCAGGAGGAGGAGTATAGGAACCTAATCAAGGACTTTGTTAAATGGTGCGACTCAAATCACCTACACCTGAACACCAGCAAAACCAAGGAGCTGGTGGTGGATTTTAGGAGGCCCAGGCCCCTCATGGACCCCGTGATCATCAGAGGTGACTGTGTGCGGAGGGTGCAGACGTATAAATACCTGGGAGTGCAGCTGGATGATAAATTGGACTGGACTTCCAATACTGATGCTCTGTGCAAGAGAGGACAGAGCCGACTATACTTCCTTAGAAGGCTGGCGTCCTTCAACATCTGCAATAAGATGCTGCAGATGTTCTATCAGACGGTTATGGCGAGTGCCCTCTTCTACGCAGTGGTGTGCTGGGGAGGAAGCATAAAAAAGAAGGACACCTGAAGCCGCGACAAACTGGTGAGGAAGGCAGGCTCTATTGTAGGCATGGAGCTGGACAGTTTGACATCTGTGGCAGAGCAACGGGCACTGAGCAGGCTCCTGTCAATCATGAAGAATCCACTGCATCCACTGAACAGTATCATCTCCAGATAGAGGAGCCACTTCAGCGACAGACTGCTGTCACTGTCCTGCTCCACTGACAGACTGAGGAGATCGTTCCTCCACCACACTATGTGACTCTTCAATTAACTAACTTCAGTTCAACCATTCATTCACACCTAAATTTCTTAATGCCCACCTCACCATCTCTCGTGACACCTTATTGAATACCACCTCCACCTGCCGTGGACTAACACCAGTCCTGGGCTGTTTCCCGCCTTTTACCCAATGCTAATGTTGTCTCACAGCTCCAGAATCATGAAATTTATTTTAGCCTAGGCATTGCCTGTGCAGAATTTAGACATTTTGCTTGTTTCTGCATGAGTTTTCATTGGTGTTACATTGACTTTCCTCATATACTGTATCTCAAAGACTGATAACTAGAAACTCTAAAGTGGAATGCGTAAGTGAGTGTCAGCATACTTTGTTGTGGATTGGTAACCCATT
This sequence comes from Erpetoichthys calabaricus, assembly GCF_900747795.2. NCBI lineage: Eukaryota > Metazoa > Chordata > Cladistia > Polypteriformes > Polypteridae > Erpetoichthys > Erpetoichthys calabaricus. Next base: position 53,613,420 of record NC_041398.2, read on the forward strand.
TAATGTTGCTTCCTAGGTTATAAAACTGATGAATTAATTTTTAGGGGTGTGGTACTGCACTTTGGCAGGACTTTGGTGAGTTTCATTTCAGTTGTTAACTGCACCTCAGGAAACCAGTTGTGTGAAAAACTAGTGAAAGAAGAGTAATCCAGGGTGTCCATTTCCTTGAAATGATACAATTATTAGATGAAAAGCAAGTTTTTTAGGCTAACATCTACGTGCTTGTTTTTGCCTGTGCAAGTAATTTTTTAAAACACATTATACTGGAAGTATTTCAACCCCAAAATAAGCATGTTTCACTGCAAACACAGCACCCTACCTGGCATGTCAATCAAAAGCTCCTATCTCAATTAGCAAAACTGGACCCTGATACAAAAGCATCTGATCTCATGTCATCTCATCTTCTTAACTTCTGTTCCTGGTGAGCCCAGACCTCCCTGTCCCTGTCCCCAGCCTCTCCTGCGGAATTCCCAGGTGTTTACAAGCCAGCCAAAATGTGTAATCCTTCCTGAGTGTCCTGGGTCGGTCGAAAGGTCTCCATCCAATAGGATGTTCCACCTGCACAACTTCCTTATGACATGCCCAATCTGCCTCAACTTGTTTGTCTCAATCCAGGTAAGCAGCAACTCTACTCTTAGGCTCTCCCAATTTGCTGCATTTCTCACCCTATCACAGAATGTCAGCCTAGCTACCCTACAAAGAAAACTCATTTTTGTGGCTTGTACTCATGATCTCATTCTTTTGGTCATTACCCACAGCTCATGACCATAGGTGAGGACAGGGATGTAGATCAATTGGTTAACCAAGAGTTTTGTCTTTGGATTTATCTCTCGCTTCACCATCACAGACCAGTACAACACAGAGAGAACAGCTGCCATCACTCCAATCTGTTTGTCAATCTTAATCTACCTTTTTTCATCACTTATGAACAAAATCCCGAGATACTTGAACTCCTTCACTAAGGGCAGCTGTTCCCCTCTCACTTGGAGAGAGCCATACATATTTTTCTGAGAAAGAACCACAGCTTCAGACTTGGAAGTGTTAATCCTCAGCCATTTCACACTTGGCAGTGAGTCACTCAAGTGTGAGCCGAAGGTCACCATCAGATAAGGCAAAGAGGACAACATCATCTGAATAAAGCAATGATACAATCTAGCGTCCCCAACAGGACAAACTCACAACCTCAGCTGTTTCTTGATATGCTGTTCATGAAAACCACAAACAGGAGTGGTGAAAGACTCAGCCTTGATAGAGTCCGACACTCACTGTGAACATATTTGCAAGTATTCAGATGCAGCTCTCGCAGCACTCATATAGGGAACAGATAGCATGCAAAAGCAGTCCTGTTATTCCATATTTCTGCAGTATACCTACTGCAACACATGGCAAGGGACAAGATCATATGCTTGTTCCATATCTACAAAACACACATACACTGGGTTATCATACTCCCTTGCACCATCCAGCAAATGCACCAGGGAGAAGAACTGGTCTACTGTTTCTTGATCAGGACAGAATCCATATTGTTCCTCCTGTATTTTTGGATCAGCCATCGGATGGATTCTTCCCTCCAAAACCCTTGCATATGTGTGATTCCTTTGCATTTGGAAGGAACACACCCTCATCACCTTTCTTAAATATGAGGTCCACCAAACCAGACAAAAATGAAAAAAATAATAACAAGTGCTCCAAGAAAACTGATGAGACAGGTCATTGAGCAAAACATAACTTGTCAGCTCCATTCAACTGTGGCAAAAACACACAAAACGATTAAAAGGCAAGACCGAAGAATTCCTAAACAGGTCACTTTTGCTCTGTGATTTTCTTACTTTTCCCAAAAACATTTCCACTTCTTAGACTAAAGTTTTTACTCATGTAGGAATCATATGTGACAGACCAGTAGGTTTTCTGCAACCAGTAGAAATAATATTTTATTTATTGTACCATCTTTATTTTTTCTCTCAGTTCTCTCGCTCTTAGTTGTTAGTGTCCTGGACAAGGCACACAAATAAAATTAGGACACAATTCTAGTTTGCATTGTCATTCTTTCAATAATGTTATCATTTTCTTAATTTCTTGACCCTCTCTTTTTCAGATTCTTTTCTACACTGTTGTTTTTATTGGTAGCTAGCAGGTTTTATTTCCGTCTCTGCATTTGTTTTTAACCCAGACTACTTATTTATGTTGTCACTGCCCAGTGTGCAAAGCCAAGAAAATGTTTCATCATTATTCATATCTGATTATTAATGTTTTTACTTACAATTATTTGAGTGTTAATGGTATTTTTGCCATTACTGTATAGCGGATAGCATTGCCGATAAATTATTATTGAATTGCTGAACAAGAGAAACTTCCAATGTCTCTAAGTAGAAGAAGGAGCGCCCAAAAAACTCGATTTCCCATATTACTTTGCGCGGATATTCCGGAAGTCTCTGGTTGAAAGGTTAACAACATGGGTGCCTCCGTATAAATGATTCTTGCCGTGTCCCACAGAAGACTTGCACCACGATGTTTGGAGTTGTGTCTGTGCGGACTGCGCCGCTGTTTCGCCTTCTTTCTCCAACTTGCTTCCAGGCGGTTACTGTAAGGGGACGGAAGTCGCGCAACGATCCGAAGGCTAAGTCGAAAGCCGACAGAGTCAAGGTCCCTCCGCCTGTGGATCTTGCGGAGATGGTGGTGCTGAAGGAGAGGTTTACTCAATATGAGCTCATCATCAGGGCCCTGCGGTTAGTGCTTTTTTTCCCAAATAAATCTTGACAATTAGCCTCCACTATGCACTTTATGATTGGCCAAAACGACTCTTTTTAATATTAAAGGAAGAAGTACTGTAACTCCAGATCAACTCATTTTAAAGTGGTGTATATTCTCTGTCATTCATGCCTTCGGAAAACAGTTTAATTCATTGTTTTTTGCACGCAGTGTTGCAAGAATGTTGTATTAGGGCCCGTTAAGCATTTCGACACACTTATCCTTTAAAACACCCAAGAATCATATTTTGTGTGTGTGGTTTTTTTTTTTTTGCGTGACAGAGAATCAGCCAGACGTTTTTTACTATAAAAAGACTATCAATATTCGAGCTGTTAAATAAAGCGTATTCGCAATTAATCAAAAAAAAGACCCTCGATAAATCTTGATTAATTGCATGTTTAACAAAGGTAGTTAAGCAGTGTTCAGTAGTTCCCAGTGAATGTGACAGCTGTATAACTTCTTAGCTGTTCGAACGTTGAAAACGTGTGCCATTCATATAAATCCTTGATATGTGACACAATTGTCCCATGTTTCTGTAATATGTAAGAATTGCCAGGCCTCTCTGAATGACATCTGTCAGCCCAATATCTTTAAGACCTCTCAGTTATGTAGTCAGATGCAATCCGTTTTATAATTTTCCACAATAATTAATGCTTCAGATTTTGATTCATTCATGGAGATCAGTTAAGTTGTACAGTACATTCATTGATTTACTCTGCAGATTTTGCTGCCTAACATTTAGAGGTTTTTAACAGCAGTCTCATGCAGGTGTTGCTCATAAGTAATAAGCGAAGGACATTGTACTTCTGTGATATTTAAATTTGCTTGCACCAGATTCACAAGTATTGACAGTCCTCTCCTTTGAAACATGTTGGAGAGTGTTAAATAAAAGGAAGCCAGCAAACATTTCATCGTTCTCAGCTGTCAATAATAGAATAGCATAGATCAACTTGAAGTCAGTGACCTCAAAATGTTTTACCATTTGATCAGGATCCCCACTAATATAAACCCAACACACTGAAGTGGAGCATGAACTTGGATCTCAATTACTGCTAACAGTAGTCACATAGCATGATTTTAATGGTAGACCTGGGGTTCATCAATAAGGGGGATGAGACGGTGTATAGGAGTCCTGTGGAGAAGTTTGTTTCTTGGTGCAAAGAGAATGGTCAGTAACTAAACATCAGCAAAACAATGGAAATGGTTATTGTCTTTCATCACACCAAAAAGCCTGTATGTCCAGTCACCATTCGGGGAATGGATGTAGAGTTGGTTCACTACTACAATACTTGGTGGTCCACATTTATGAAAGATTAGACTGGTCTTAGAACGCAGAGGAACTATATAAGAAGGGGCAGATCAGGCACATTTTCCTTGGGGGGGGGGGGGGCTGCATTCCTTTAATGTGGGAAGTGACATCCCTCACATCTTCTACAACTCTGTGATGGTCAATGCAATTTTCTACTCTGTGGTATGCTGGGCTGGTAACTTTATTTATAAAACACTTTAAAAACAACATCAAGGCTGACCAAAGTACTGTACAATTTAAAAAAAAAAAAAAAAAAAAGGAGAACCCAACATATCAGACACACAAAACCAAAGGGTAAATGAAATAGAAACACAAACACATAAGAACTGAAGAGATTCTTAATAAAAAGTATACAGATAGCCAACATATCATACTGGGTTAAAAGCCAAAGAGTAAAAATGTGTTTTTAAATAGGATTTAAAGGCAGCTAGCGAAGGAGCCTGCCTAATGTGCAACAGCAAATCGTTCGAGTTTTGGGGCTGCAACTGAAAAAGTTCAATCACCTCGGAGTTTGCATCGTGCCTTGGGAACACGTAAAAGCATCTGGTCTGCTGACCTGAGAGAGCAAGACGGTACGTAAGGGTGCAGCAGTTCCGACAAATAAAGAGGGGCACAACCATTTAAAAGATTTAGAAACAAATACAAGGATCTTAAAATGGATTCGAAAACAAATTGGAAGCCAGTGAAGGGAAGCCAAAATCGGGGTAACATGCTCATGCTTTCTTGTGCCAGTTAAAAATCGAGCAGCAGCATTTTGCACCAGCTGTAGGCGAGCAATGGAGGCCTGGCTAATTCCAAAAAAGAAGCGCATTGCAGTAATCTAGGTGAGATGTTCTAAAAGCATGTATCACTGTTTCAAGGTTGCGCTTAGACAAAACAGGCTTGATTTTTTTTGACAGCCGCCTCAACTGGAAAAAGCAAGATTTTACCACTGCGTTCACATGGCTATCAAGTTTTAAAGTGGAATTTACTTCAAGAGAGGCCCACCAAATCAACTAAGCTCAGTTATAGGATGCAGTCTGGACACCTGGAGGTAGCAGTGAAGGAGAGAAGTAAAACAAAACTGAGTGCCTTTGTGAACAATGCTGTACACTTTCTTTGACACACTAAGTAGTTTAAGCCAACAAAGTACAACAGCAATACACCTGCATAATGCCTCATTGTGACTGACTGCCGAGTGAAAAGTTTTTTGTTTCTTTTAATTATCTTGGTTTTTAGTCATTCTGGTCTGTTTCCAGACCATTGTTTGTATGAATATTTATTTTATTTAAAGAGCTTCTGTATAAAGCCAAATTTCCCCGGGGGGAAAAATAGATTGAACTTTTATCGATCAATCACAAATGCTTAACTATTGCAGACTGTTGAGACATATGTGATTAAATGTCACATGATATCTCTAGGCCAGGCATTTTCAATGTTTTTTTTCCTTTGGTGTAACACCACCACAAATTGAAATATTTTGAAGTAACCTAATTTTCTTAAAGTGTTAAATTAAGTACTGAACTTGTGTTGTGCACAAACAAAAATGAGATTGGGGACCACATTAGGATCTGCATGTGTTCCAGCGTGACAGCTCATCGAAAGTGTAAAATCAGTTGTGAGAAGTGCTGGGATGCCCTGGTACATAATTAGGCATATCTGCTAGTATACCTACACCCACAAAGAGAAGTGTGGATTACTGGTGTGTACCAGCCCACTTCAAGCACTTAATACCTGTATATTTATTTAAAAACTAGGCAATTTAAACACAATCTTTGAAATTGGAATTGATTTTTCTTTTTTAAATAACATCAACCTTGCCTTGTCACGGTCCCCAGTTTGAAAACCCTTGGCATTGATAGCAAGGGATGTCAAAGAGCACATGCGTTAAACATGATTTAAGAAAAACTATCCCTTGGAAATTAATATCCTGCATTTATATGTTAAATATGACAGCCCTTTTTAAAAAAATATACACAATTAAATGAATCCTATTTAAAGAGTACGAAGTATGGTGTCAGTGACAACATAAAACAATTAAAACCGTTTTTTTTTTTTGTTTACAGGGCAGAATTCAAAGAGGAAATGTTGTGCCAGAGATATGAAGAAGAGGTTGGCTCTTTGGCTGAAGAAAAGGCTAGACACGAAACGGAACAACATCGGATGCTGATGGCTTGGAATGACGCTGAGAATGAGAGACTCCGGAAATTACGGTATGTTGCAGCTGCATGTCCAAGCATTGCTAGTATGACTTAAACAGTAAAAACCTGTTTGTTTCTTCTACTATAATCCTATGAGCAATATAGCAAAAATGCTGCATAGCTTTTAAAAAGCTTAACGTAAAACTGTAATATAAAAATCCAGGTGATACTGATGATTAGTTTTGGGTCTTATATTTTCTACAGTGTTATTATATTTCCATGTGAATTTATATTTGAATTTCTTCATTGGTTATTCAGTTGAACACATTAATGTACGTTTGAAATCCCGGGCTTTCCTATGACGTATTGCTGAAACATAACTTGACATGTTGCTGCAGAATTCTTACATATGATTTTGGTGCACATTTTGTTTTCCTTAATAACCACTGTTACCTGTGGTTAGAATAATGTTACAATCCCTCTCGTGTGTCACAAAAGTTGAACAAAAGAAAAGGCATCTGGCCTTAATAGCGTATACTTCCATACGCTTTAGAAAATGGGATGGCAGTTTGACTATCTTGGTAAACCCAGAAAATGTCTGTTAAGCCAGCTGAGAGATTTCATATTCCCTTCATTGATAGCAAGTCACACAGGTCTCAAGGCTTTATTGATGGGTTCGGTCCTTTCATTCTGTGTTCATTTGTTTCTCCTACATCAGTAATTTTATGCTTGTTTGATACTGCTGCTGGGCGAAGCACTAAAGTATGTAGCAGTTCAATCGGCAGCTACACTCCAGCAAGAGCATCCCGCTCAGTGTGGGTACATCGCTGGTCACAAAATTTACACTCTGCCACAGAAACCAACTCAGAGAGTGACTGTCTGGCACCAGCTATCAAAGCTCTCAATCCTCCGGATATTTTTGTTGCATCTCTGACATTTCACATCCATTAAGGAAAATGGGTCTTTTCGAAACTCAAAATTTTATTTTATATTTGGTGAACAGGTGATATCCCTCCATTTTGGTGATGGAAATAATCAAGAGCAAACAGTAAAAATGGGCACATTTGTTCAAAGTTATCAGTAATATTAGGAATAATTCTATATTTTTGACTCTCACTATCATTCTAAAATATGGCAACACCAAGACAGAAGCCCTTTAACTTTTTACCAACCATTGAGAAATGGAAGTTATATTGGCAGGAAATTTAAAACACATTATTATTGAATACAGTAATCCCTCGCTATATCGCGCTTCGCCTTTCGCGGCTTCACTCCATCGCGGATTTTATATGTAAGCATATTTAAATATATATCGCGGATTTTTTGCTGGTTCGCGGATTTCTGCGGACAATAGGTCTTTTAATTTCTGGTACATGCTTCCTCAGTTGGTTTGCCCAGTTGATTTCATACAAGGGACGCTATTGGCAGATGGCTGAGAAGCTACCCAACTTACTTTTCTCTGTCTCTCTTGCGCTGACTTTCTCTGATCCTGATGTAGGGGGATTGAGCAGGGGGGCTGTTCGCACACCTAGACGATACGGACGCTCGTCTAAAAATGCTGAAAGATTATCTTCATGTTGCTATCTTTTGTGCAGCTGCTTCCTGAAACGACATGCTGCACGGTGCTTCGCATACTTAAAAGATCGAAGGGCACGTATTGATTTTTGCTTGAAAAACAAACTCTGTCTCTCTCTATCTCTCTCTCTCTCTCTCTCTCTCTCTCTCTCTCTCTCTCTCTTTCTCTCTTTGTCTGCTCCTGACGGAGGGGGTGTGAGCTGCCGCCTTCAACAGCTTTGTGCCGCGGTGCTTCGCATACTTAAGCCAAACAGCCCTATTGATTTGTTTGCTTTTCTCTATCTCTTGTGACTTTATATGCTCCTGACGGGCACTCCTTTGAAGAGGAAGATATGTTTGCATTCTTTTAATTGTGAGACGGAACTGTCATCTCTGTCTTGTCATGGAGCACAGTTTAAACTTTTGAAAATGAGACAAATGTTTGTTTGCAGTGTTTGAATAACGTTCCTGTCTCTCTACAACCTCCTGTGTTTCTGCGCAAATCTGTGACCCAAGCATGACAATATAAAAATAACCATATAAACATATGGTTTCTACTTCGCGGATTTTCTTATTTCGCGGGTGGCTCTGGAACACAACCCCCGCAATGGAGGAGGGATTACTGTACTTCAAATTTTGGTTATCTGTTAGGTAGATTCTATTTCAAAACTTGATGACTTTTCTCTCAAATTAAAGCCAGTGCTTCTGGTGATTTCGTGAAGAGCAGCAAAGGCATAAAAAAAAATACAGGCCTTTAGGTGTGAAGTTATTAACCAAGCATTACATAAATGCACACAATGAGTGATGATTTGTCTCTCTTTTGATGGTTTTTGAAGGGGTAAAATTTAGATGGCTGACTGACTGCCTAATGTAAGTTAAAACATGATGTTAGCTGAAGAAAGTTGGAATGAAACATTAGTCAAGTGGATCGCAAGATGACAGTCTGCATGTCAGTGCAAAGTGAGGTTTAAATCTTTCAGATGCATCAATCCAACATATACAAGCTTATTTATTTAAACAATTGGACTGCTGCCGGACGTCCATGTTACAAACCAAATATAGTAATGTACATAACACTACCTCCACAATGAACATGATCCGACTTCTTTATGGCCATTAATAAGTTTAGGTTTAATTTTGTTGTAAATGATAAAGGTTGACAAAGTGGCAGCAGAGTTAAACAACAAGAACAAGTGGGAACTTCATTAATAAAGATCACGAAAAAACTATTCATGCCTCCTTCACCAATTTTTGGGCATAGTCACCTGGGCCTGCTGCCAGGACCATTCTACTTTATCGTAATTCTTTTAGTAAGCTGTACAAGATTACATTATTAATACATGTATGCGGAGTTCCTGGAGATCCACAGTTGCTGGAGGTTTTCATTCCAGCCACTTTCTTTAATTAGAAACCAGTTCCTGACGCTAATGGAACATCCCTCTTTTGCATTAATTTTAGTTGACATGATTTTAATATTAAAAACTCTTAATTGTGTGTTTTTTTTTTTCTTCTTTTAACTAGAAGCCAATCAATAATGAAATACAAAGCAAGCCAAAAGATAACCTTATCACTCAGTGTGATGTCCTGTATCTGCAGCCAAAGTCATCTTCCTATATACGGCACATGAATACTCATGAACTAAGGATGTACCAGGACAAGTGAGACAGACACGAGAGACTTTAAAATCAGAATTATGGCAGCTCATTAAAAGCCAGAGAATTAAGAACTGCAAAAAACCATGCATTTCCCAAAAAATGAATAAACAGTTTGAGAAATAATTCCTTAAAATCATGCCATAAAACAATTGTCTTGTGAAGTGCAAATGATTCAGTAAGTAAAGTTACAACCCAAACAGCAGAGGGATAAAAACCTGGTCGTATTTCACTGTTGTCACTCTTGACTCCCGTCAGGAATACAGGAGACCTCAAGGTCGCAGCTCATGAAATTGCTAAAATAAATGCACAGATCAGTCACTGCATTAAAATCACCTGCCTAATGTTCTGTATATCCTTCTAGCGCCACCAAAAAAGCAAGCAGGCTACAATTACTGTGTGTTCTGGTCCGCATTGTATTTGTACTACAGTAGCTTTTCTGTGAGATTGGACCAGACAGGCTCGCCTGCAGTCCCCAGGTGCATCAATGAGCCTTGGGCACCCATGACTTTGTTGCCAGTTCACTGTTTGTCCTTCACTGGACCACTTTCGGTAGCTACTAATCACTGCATACTAGGAACGCTCCATAAGACCTACTGTTTTGGGGATGCTCTGATCCAGTCATGTAGCCATCACAATTTGGACCTTGTTAACTACAAGAATTGACTGTTCACTTGCTGCCTGATACTGTATACCCCACCCCTTTACAGGTTTCATTGAAATTAGAAAATCTGTGTTATTCACTTCACCTGTTAGTGGTTTTAATGGTGTGGCTGATTGATTTAAATATATTCATTCTTGAGTTATCATGTTGATCAGTCACCACCTTAAACATTGTCAATTGGTGATGTTCTTGCCATTTGGGGTCATCATCTTCTTAACTGAGTAAGCCAACATTTTTGTTCTTCACTTCCTATAATTTTAATTTTGGTCACTGATTGTCCTTATTGTTAATAGCCATGCACTATAACAAGGTATGAAAATACCTTGCTTATTATAGAAAGGCACAGATAGGCGTAATTGTTGGTTAAGAAGAGATCATCCTCCCCTATTGGCAATACTTTGACTTTAAAGAAAATTAGCAAACCAAAGGTTTGACCAAACATATTTGGCATCTAAGCAAGAAGTTATAAAAGATTAATAAAAGAGAAACGTGCATACACTGTCTTGTGAACTACAGGAGTTTTGGCAATGCTGTTAGCACAAGCAGTAAATAGTCATCTCATCAGCCATTAACTGCTGGTGCTTTTGATGTTAGCAAAAGCAAGACATATAAGAAGAGCAGTACGACAAAAGCACACTACCACTACTGTTTATGTTAATTATGTGAATAAATGTTAACAAAACGTGCTTGCTTTACCTGTTCATTCTGAAGTTTCATTTTAAAGCTCGATTTATATTTTTCTTGGTAAGCCACATAACATCAGCTTTCGCCTACTCTAAATGCCAAACTTACCATTATAAGAGATGAAACCAAGTGGTTTTCCTTTCAATTATAATATCCCTTTTGAGACAGTGATGGGGATTGCATTGCTGCACTTAGGAAACCCATTTTGACGGGTATACATTTTCTTCTCAGTAGAGGCTTCAGTCTTCCGCATCTGAAGAAAAATGTATGGCAGTGCTTCTGGAGACTGGACAGCCAGTCTTGGTCATTGATTGATCTAAGTAGGAGTTATCTCACCAGTCTTAAAACCATTCATGCATCCAGACTCCCAGCAACACACCTACTGCTTTGACACAGTTGTGGAACACTTAAGCACACTGACTCATTTGAAACACAGCTTCTTTTGACTGAGTTGCTATAACGCTCATGTTTTGACTGTCTTTTATTTAGAAAAAATCTTATCTTCTTCTTTCGGCTGCTCCCGTTAGGGGTTGCCACAGCGGATCATCTTCTATGTCTTTCTGTCCTCTGCATCTTGTTCTGTTACACCCATCACCTGCATGTCCTCTCACAACATCCATAAACCTTTTGCTTAGGCCTTCCTCTTTTCCTCTTCCCTGGCAGCTCTATCCTTAGCATCCTTCTCCCAGTATACCCAGCATCTATCCTCTGCACATGTCCAAACCAACACAATCTCGCCTCTCTGACTTTGTCTCCCAACCGTCCAACTTGAGCTGACCCTCTAATGTACTCATTTCTAATCCTATCCATCCTTGTCACACCCAGTGCAAATCTTAGCATCTTTAACTCTGCTACCTCCAGCTCTATCTCCTGCTTTCTGGTCAGTGCCACCGTCACCAACCCATATAACATAGCTGGTCTCACTACCGTCCTGTAGACCTTCCCTTTCACTCTTGCTGATATCCGTCTGTCACAAATTACTCCCGACACTCTTCTCCACCCATTCCACCCTGCCTGCACTCTTTTTCACCTCTCTTCCACAATCCCCATTACTCTGTACTGTTGATCCCAATTATTTAAACTCATCCACCTTCGCCAACTCTACTCCCTGCATCCTCACCATCCCACTGAGCTCCCTCTCATTTACACACATGTATTCTGTCTTGTTCCTACTGACCTTCATTCCTCTCCTCTCTAGAGCATATCTCCACCTCTCCAGGGTCTTCTCAACCTGCTCCCTACTATTGCTACAGATCACAATGTCATGAGCAAAAATAGTCCACGGGGACTCCTGTCTAATCTCGTCCGTCAACCTGTCCATCACCATTGCAAATAAGAAAGGGCTCAGAGCTGATCCCTGATGTAATCCCACCTCCAACTTGAATGCATCCGTCACTCCTACCACAGACCTCACCACAGTCACACTTCCCTCGTACATATCCTGTACAACTCTTACGTACTTCTCTGCCTCTCCCAACTTCCTCATACAATACCATAACTCCTCTCGAGGCACCCTGTCATATGCTTTCTCCAGGTCCACAGAGACACAATGCAACTCCTTCTGGCCTTCTCTAAACTTCTCCGTCAACATCCTCAGAGCAAACATTGCATCTGTGGTGCTCTTTCTTGGCATGAAACCATACTGCTGCTCACTAATCATCACCTCACTTCTTAACCTAGCTTCCACTACTCTTTCCCATAACTTCATGCTGTGGCTCATCAATTTTATTCCCCTGTAGTTACTGCAGTCCTGCACATCCCCCTTATTCTTAAATATCGGCACCAGTACACTTCTTCTCCATTCCTCAGGCATCCTCTCACTTTCCAAAATTCCATTAAACAATCTGGTTAAAAACTCCACTGCCATCTCTCCTAAACACCTCCTTGCTTACATAGTTATGTCATCTGAACCAATGGCCTTTCCGTTTTTCATCCTCTTCATAGCTGTCCTTACTTCCTCCTTGCTAATCCATTACACTTCCTGATTCACTATCTCCACATCACCCAACCTCTTCTCTCTCTCTCTCTCTCTCTTCATTCATCAGCCTCTCAAAGTACTCTTTCCATCTGCTCAACACACTCTCCTCGCTTGTGAGTACGTTTCCATCTTTATCCTTTATCACCCTAACCTGCTGCACATCTTTCCCAGCTTGGTCCTTCTGTCTAGCCAATCGGTACAGGTCCTTTTCTCCCTCCTTAGTGTTCAACCTCTTATACAACTCATCATACGCCTTTTCCTTAGCCTTCTCCACCTCTCTCTTCATCTTGCACCTTCCTTTAACGAGGTCCACGGTCATGGAAATCCTGGAAAAGTTTTGAAAAATTATCAAATTGCCATTAAGTTTTGGAAAAGCCATGGATTTTTTAATACACATAAAATAAGGTCTATGTCAAGTAATTTTGTAAATTACCAAAAGCTTGAAAGAGGTCCACTTACAGTGGTGTGAAAAACTATTTGCCCCCTTCCTGATTTCTTATTCTTTTGCATGTTTGTCACACAAAATGTTTCTGATCATCAAACACATTTAACCATTAGTCAAATATAACACAAGTAAACACAAAATGCAGTTTTTAAATGATGGTTTTTATTATTTAGGGAGAAAAAAAATCCAAACCTACATGGCCCTGTGTGAAAAAGTAATTGCCCCCTTGTTAAAAAATAACCTAACTGTGGTGTATCACACCTGAGTTCAATTTCCGTAGCCACCCCCAGGCCTGATTATTGCCACACCTGTTTCAATCAAGAAATCACTTAAATAGGAGCTGCCTGACACAGAGAAGTAGACCAAAAGCACCTCAAAAGCTAGACATCATGCCAAGATCCAAAGAAATTCAGGAACAAATGAGAACAGAAGTAATTGAGATCTATCAGTCTGGTAAAGGTTATAAAGTCATTTCTAAAGCTTTGGGACTCCAGCGAACCACAGTGAGAGCCATTATCCACAAATGGCAAAAACATGGAACAGTGGTGAACCTTCCCAGGAGTGGCCGGCCGACCAAAATTACCCCAAGAGCGCAGAGACGACTCATCCGAGAGGTCACAAAAGACCCCAGGACAACGTCTAAAGAACTGCAGGCCTCACTTGCCTCAATTAAGGTCAGTGTTCACGACTCCACCATAAGAAAGAGACTGGGCAAAAACGGCCTGCATGGCAGATGTCCAAGACGCAAACCACTGTTAAGCAAAAAGAACATTAGGGCTCGTCTCAATTTTGCTAAGAAACATCTCAATGATTGCCAAGACTTTTGGGAAAATACCTTGTGGACTGATGAGTCAAAAGTTGAACTTTTTGGAAGGCAAATGTCCCGTTACATCTGGCGTAAAAGGAACACAGCATTTCAGAAAAAGAACATCATACCAACAGTAAAATGTGGTGGTGGTAGTGTGATGGTCTGGGGTTGTTTTGCTGCTTCAGGACCTGGAAGGCTTGCTGTGATAGATGGAACCATGAATTCTACTGTCTACCAAAAAATCCTGAAGGAGAATGTCCGGCCATCTGTTCGTCAACTCAAGCTGAACCGATCTTGGGTGCTGCAACAGGACAATGACCCAAAACACACCAGCAAATCCACCTCTGAATGGCTGAAGAAAAACAAAATGAAGACTTTGGAGTGGCCTAGTCAAACTCCTGACCTGAATCCAATTGAGATGCTATGGCATGACCTTAAAAAGGCGGTTCATGCTAGAAAACCCTCAAATAAAGCTGAATTACAACAATTTTGCAAAGATGAGTGGGCCAAAATTCCTCCAGAGCGCTGTAAAAGACTCATTGCAAGTTATCACAAATGCTTGATTGCAGTTATTGCTGCTAAGGGTGGCCCAACCAGTTATTAGGTTCAGGGGGCAATTACTTTTTCACACAGGGCCATGTAGGTTTGGATTTTTTTTTCTCCCTAAATAATAAAAACCACCATTTACAAACTGCATTTTGTGTTTACTTGTGTTATATTTGATTAATGGTTAAATGTGTTTGATGATCAGAAACATTTTGTGTGACAAACATGCAAAAGAATAAGAAATCAGGAAGGGGGCAAATAGTTTTTCACACCACTGTACATTAATGTTATGAGGTTTTGTGACAGTTGTGCGGTAATCTGTAACGCATATGCCAAAATGCTAGGTAAATGTGTGTCCAGTAATCTCCGCTAAACAAATAAATAATACAAGCTATGTATGGCACCATAAAGGTGAAGTCTCAGGACAAAATGTAAATTATGCGGGAAAATGTTTGATGTGAAAAATATGGATGAAGCTGTGTTAGTAAGTCACCGGAGAGGAAAAACATATATTGATGATGAGAAGGCAGCAAGAAAAACTAATGGAACTGAAGCCTTGTGCAGCTTCTCTTCAGCTGTTGCAGCAAAGGTTAGTACAATTCTCTAATGCAATGAAGTAGTAAGCCAAACAAAGAAATCCATGTCCAACACTGATGTACTGTCTACAGAAGTTATGTAGGTGGTGAAAGTAATTGATTCGCACTGTTCTTACAAATTGTGCACCAGTCTTCGACAACTAATGAAAACAATGTTCACTGACAGCAAAATCCATCCATCCATTTTCCAACCCGCTGAATCCGAACACAGGGTCACGGGGGTCTGCTGGAGCCAATCCCAGCCAACACAGGGCACAAGGCAGGAACCAATCCCAGGCAGGGTGCCAACCCACTGCAGCTGACAGCAAAATCCCCATCAAATTGTCATGTAGTGAAACAAAGTGCATATATTACTAAATTCAGTATTGTTGCTTATTGTAAATAATTGCTTGTCAGAGAAGTGTCTCTACAAACTGAGAATGCCCTTCATTTTGATGAGACTCTTAATCACTCCGCTCAAGCAAATGGATATATAGGTGAGGATTTGGAATGAACCAAAAATGTCAGTTAATGTATTCATTAATTGATGGACATTAACAAGTAAACAGTGGAGAAATTGAATGAAATAAAGCAGTAATCCTTGAGACTTCACAAATAACACCTCTCGGTATTAATATTCCACCTACCATATAGTTTTTCACAATGTTGTTCCTACAGAAAATAGTTTGGGTTTATGAAGCATTTCATGAATAGTCATAACAGTTGATCTACCTGTTTTGGCTAACCATTAAGAAATGTTGCCAGTTTTATAGGAATTAACATTGGTCAGTTTAAAGAGTAATGCCATACAAAAGTGTATTTTTAATAAATGTTTTAACTCTTAAATCTTTGGGTGCGGAGCTCCATAGGTGTCGGGCAAAAAAAAAAAAAATGAATGAATTATTAATCTGTTCGAAAAAATTATGTAACTCATTCAAATAGATTTTAACTTTTTTCTTATTTCCATAGCTATTTATTTTTCCTGGTATGTTTTGCGAACCAAAACCAAAAAAGTATAACCAGCTAATAGCTTCAGTCTATTCTACAATATTCGGTGCCATTATGAACTAGATCTTAAACTTACCTTTTCTTCAATTAAAATTTCCACCACTGACTCCTAATATCATGTTCTTGGAGAAAATTCCATAAATCCATTCTTGTAATTTGTCCTGTGTTTGAAACTACTTTCAGGACTCCTCAATAGAACTGCTTCAACCACGGTTGTCTTCAAACTAGTCCATGCTTCACTGAACTGTATGCCAGGACAAATCTGTTCTAACAAATTAAAATGTAACTGGGCTCCATACTACTGAAGTAAGAGTCTGGGAAATAAAGTTGTTCAAATGAGTTACATGTTGTGTGTTTTTTTTAGTGCTTGATTGCCTACTAGACCATTTTATTGTTTTGATTTTTTTTTTTTTTGTCCAAAGTTTAAGAAATCCTACATTTGACATAATTGTTGTCACCTTCTCACCAAGCTTCTTGTTGAAGGTCTTGTAGCCCATTCCAGCCTTGTGCAGGTCTGCGATCTTGTCCCCGACGTCCTTTGACAGCTCTTTGGTCTTACCCATGGCACTGGAGAGGTTGGAATGGAAGAAATTGATTCTGTGGACAGGTGTGCTTTATACACACAACATGTTGAGATCAGGAGTATCTGTAATTGATGAATTTGATTGTATGGGACACACAGCCAATCTGTGGGAGCCAGAATTCTGGCTGGGTTATAGGGGATCAAATACTTTTTTCACTCAATAACATGCAAATCAATTTATAACTTTTATGTAATGTTATAATGTTTTATGTAATTTTTTTTTCTGGATTTTTGGTTGATCTTCGGTCTCTCTCCATTAAAATGAGACTGTTAATTTCTTTGTAAGTGAGCAAACTTACAAATTCAGCAGGGTATCAAATAATTATTTCCCCCACTGTGGGTAGAGAACAGTGAAAAGTGAATCCCAGTACTGAGAGTTCTGCAGTTATGTGATCGGAAAATGGAATTAAACCTCTTTAATCTTGAGCAGAGAAACCAGTGTGGGGTTCTAATTTGGGCCTTCAGAATTATAAAGACATCAATAAATTGGATGCATCAAACCTATTTCAGTTAAGTAGTGAACGGCATACTAAAGCGCAGAGAAGTTAAGCAGGTTTGCATTTAATATAGAAACTAAAGTACTTCTTTCACACAAAGGTTTGTGAATCTCTAGAACATACTGTACTATCAAGTAAATTATAGCTGAATTGGAAATCTGAACCTTTTGAGAAGTCTAGTACAGTGCTCCGCAACCTTTTCTCACCTACGACACACCAAAGTTCTTCCTAGAATTCCGTGGCACGTCAAAAGCTAAAATATATAGCAGTGGCGGGGGGGGGGGGGAGGGGGGTTAGCAGTCCGCTCCGAGCACCAGCTATTTAGGGGCATCCAAACTACAGTAGTTTCCTTTTTTTTTTTTGTTCCTTGAGGAGGTGCAAAAAAAATTTCATTCAGCTTTGGGGCGTCAAATTTTTCACCGCCCTGGGCAACATGATCTCCAGCTACGCCACTGATATATAGATATTAATTTAATACACAAATTTTACAATAAATTTTCATTTTTTATTATAAGTATACATTTATTATAAGTATACATACATAAAAACTATACTATATTTACTTGTATGCAATCTTAATAATTATTATAACATAATGACTGATGGGCGGCACGGTGGCGCAGTGGGTAGCACTGCTGCCTCGCAGTTGGGAGATCTGGGGACCCGGGTTCACTTCCCGGGTCCGCCCTGCGTGGAGTTTGCATGTTCTCCCCGTGTCTGCATGGGTTTCCTCCGGGCACTCCGGTTTCCTCCCACAGTCCAAAGACATGCAGGTTAGGTGGATTGGCGATTCTAAATTGGCCCTAGTGTGTGCTTGGTGTGTGGGTGTGTTTGTGTGTTTCCTGTGGTGGGTTGGCACCCTGCCCAGGATTGGTTCCCTGCCTTGTGCCCTGTGTTGGCTGGGATTGGCTCCAGCAGACCCCCGTGACCCTGTGTTCGGATTCAGCGGGTTGGAAAATGGATGGATGGATGGATAATGACTGATTAATGTGATACCTGCGCTTGTTTCAATGAACACAAGTTTTATATTCGGCTCAGTATTTGACAGCGCAACCCGAAGTTCATGGTCAAGATCTTTTAAGCATGACCGCTTATCATTTTTAATTAACACAAGAGTTGTTTGTCTTTTTTGGCGTAACTGGGATAGTTTGAATTTAGATGGCGATTTAGTTTACTGGGTGCCATTGCCTCATTTGATAGCTGATCACCGCAAATGATGCATTGTGGCTTTGGAGCCGTTTCGTCACCACACCACGAGAATCCATATCGAATGTAGTCTTCGTTGTACTTCCTTTTCACAATCTTCTTTGTTTTTTTTTAACACTTGTGCTGGGTTCTTCATCATCTGTACGTGAAGACGAATCTTTTCCACGTAAAAATTTATCCATATTTAAAGGGGTATAAAACTAAATATGAATCACACGAAGAACGTTAACCATACACAATTCAACAACACAACTAATAGTAATGAATGATAACTACTGTCGCAAGACGAGTGAATGCGACATAGCACGACTAATACGTCGGCTTGAATTGAATCTCTAGGTGAGGGCACGGAGCGCTCTGCCTATCAAAGCATACTACGGAGTTGGGATTTATTATTTCAGAGAAATGACACATAAAATTATGAAACCTTTAAAAGGCTATTTACGCGAATATTTCATTGCATGTATTCTCGTTATTGTGTTTCTAAGGAGGACCGTTGAAATATTATTTAGTTAGAAAATTGTCTTATTTGACTGCGTCACACCTGTATCGGCTCAAGGCACACCAGTGTGCCGTGGCACACCTGTTGCGGAGCACTGGTCTAGTAATAAGATACTAAGATAATTTAGCTATTAGGTAACAAAATGAGCTTTGTGGGCTAAATGTTTTTCTCACTTGTACATATTTGTATGATATTAGTTTTTTGTTTTTTTTTCTTTTTAATTATCTGAGCTGGATTGGGCTTTTTTACATTTGCCCCACTGATTCATTTTAACTGCATGTTTGACATTCATTGCTTATGAACTGACAAGCTTTGTTTTAATATGTTAAAAATATATTTTTGACATTAATGACCCTAGTTAAATATGTTTATTGTTGTTAATGTGCGTACCTTTAAATTTTAAAAGGGAACACCGAGTTAAACAGGAGCAAGAGCAAGAGGAACTCAAAACGCTACAAGTAGCCCTTGCATTAGAAAAAAGAATGGAAGAGTATATTAAAGAAAAGGAGCTGGAAATACTGACGCTACAGGTACCTTGTATTTCCTGTTAGTTGTAATTGTCATCTAAAGGAATTTTATACATTTGTATATAGTTTATTTATAAAATTCAAAGTTAAGTTTATACCCTTCAATTTTTTTGTATACAACTTGAAAATATGCAGAAATGTTTATAAATAGGCATTTTCCAGTTACTGTTTTTTCATCTTAATGCAGTATATAGTCAAGATGTGTGAGCATTCAAATTTTTTTTTTATGCTTTCAACTAGTAATTTTACTTTATTGTACTGCATTTAACTTGTTTTTTTAATCACTGAATTACTGAAATTTCAAAATTGCCAGAGTTCTGACTATTTCAAATATATACTTTAGCTGCAACAGAACGTTCATTAACTCATTATAATTTAGAAGTAAGTAACTATGACTTAGCTATACAAAGAAAAATAGTGTAAGTCATGAAAGAGCAATGTCTTATGCATGTATATTCCAATCTAAAACTCAGTTAAATATTTTTCTGAAGTAGTTCAATTACTTCATTTTAACAATTAGACATTTTAGTAACTGCAGTCTTAAAATTAATCTGTACATATAATTTCTCTCATCCATCCATCCATTATCCAACCCGCTATATCCTTAAGTACAGGGTCACGGGGGGGTCTGCTGGAGCCATTCCCAGCCATCATAGGACGCAAGGCAGGTAACAAACCCCGGGCAGGGTGCCAGCCCACCATAGTGCACACACTAGGGACAATTTAGGATCGCCAATGCACCTAACCTGCATGTCTTTGGACAGTGGAAGGAAACCGGAGCATCTGGAGGAAACCCACACAGACATGGGGAGAACATGCAAACTCCATGCAGGGAGGACCCAGGAAGCGAACCCAGGTCTCCTTACTGCGAGGCAGCAGCACTACCGCTGTGCCACCGTGCCGCCTTAATTTTCTCTCAGAATTTTTTTTTTTTTTTTTTGCTTTTTTGTATTTAAGTAGATGCTTTGTAACTGTGTGTTTTGGTTTTGATGAACAGGAGGAAAGCAAGAACTTCATCACGCTGGACAATCTGGAACAGCGAATTGAGGATGCTCTGGACAATCCAAAGAATTACAATTTTGCTATTGATAAAGAGGGGCGGATTGTAAAGAGAACTGAACAAAAATGACAGAACTGAGCTCTTATACTTTTATCTATTATTACCATTTACAAAAGGAATCGGAAGTCAAATTATGTGGAAATAGACTACAAAAACTGTGAATCAAATTGTGTACTTGTATGTTTTAAAATAAAAAAAATTAATCAAACTAGACTCGGAAGATATTTTCATTACTTAGAATTTCGGCATTATGGAGAAATCGGGGGGGGGAAAAAATTAACCTACTATTTCAGCTATTTCTGTCACGAAGAAGTTACAATAAATATACCAACAGTAACCTGGATGTTCCACTGCACTTTGGATGATATAAGGTAAGATGTTGTTGTAGTTTATTTTTATATTGTTATTGTAGAATTTGTCTGAAATAGGCTTTTTTTTTCCTACATAAAACTACATTCTGTTACAGTGACTTGCTGATCAGTTGTGAGATTTATACCCCAAAAGAGTTCCTGCATAACAAAGAAATGTGAAATGTGGTTATACTTTTTTTCTGTGTAGATTAAAGTGCCATTTTGTGTGAATTTTATTTTCGTAAATTGTCCGCAGCTTTACGTGGTTACCATACTGCAAGAGACAACTCCAATAACTTGTACATATTTTGATTCTGCTGTATTTGTTATAACTGTTCAACTCCATGACGATTTAAAAAAAAATGGTATATGTATATTTTCTTTATATTTGCATTAAGAGGTAAAAAAAATATTTCAGATTCCTGTGCAGACGTTTAGGTTTACAAATTCATTAACATACTATAAAATGATGTACATTTTGACATAACATACTATAAAGGCACAGTGTACAGTATTAATACAAGGTTCAAATAGTTTAAACATTTATTAATTAATTTTTTAATATTTGAAAAATGTTTATATTGTGGTTTCCTTTAAAAATGTTCTTTGTTGTTCCTGGAGGTCGGAATGAAACTTCGCTGTGCTTGACTGTTGCCTCACATCTACCTGTAAGTTAGTAAAATTCTGGAGTATTATAGTTTGCTAATGTCATTTTACATTCAGTTTTAGCATACAGTTGCAAAGAATGTGTATGTGAAATGGAGTCATCAGTCTAATGTCATGTCTCAGCTAGCTAGAGAGCTAGTCCTCTGTCTGGGGCTCAAATTCAAGTTTTGTGTCTTTTTTTTCTGTTCATTGTTGAATCTTCTATATATGATGATTATGTACATCATTTATGTATTTTTTTTTTGGTTTTGTCCATAATATCCGTTTCCTTTGCCATGTTCCATGTGCTTTAGGAGTGGTCCCCTGAGAGGTTCGGACCTGATTTTAACCCCCAACTTTCTAGTCTGCTTTTCTAAACCTTGCTTTTTGAAATCTGTATTGGAACTTATTTGATTTGTATGGTCTTTGTTAGGGATGCACCGATACCACTTTTTTGGAAAACGAGTACGAGTACTTGCATTTCAGTACTCGCCGATACCGAGTTCTTAATAAAAACATGATTTAAATTTACAGGTAACAGCTTTAGTCATATAATTTAACAAAAAAAACAAGGGACTAGTTTGGAATTAAGAACATTTATTTAAAATGAAAAGCATGTTGTATGCAACATATTACAGAATAAATAATTATAAAAAAAAATTTAAACAGTGACAGTGCAACTCAAGTATTTTTTTCAGTTTGTTGTAAACTCTGCCACTTTGGACAACATGGTCCTCAAACACATGCGCTATAGCCTGGCTGGTGTGCGAGCCGCGGAATTGTTTCGCATGTAATATGGCTCGTTGCAGCGTGAAACTCTCGTCTATCCACTGGGAGGTTAGGCTAATTAGCGACACGGGGCTAACACTGCTTGTCCAAATATCCGTGGTGAAACTAAACGCAGAGGAGGCTTGCAGTAGGCTGTGGATATGTTTCTTCACAGAGTCGTGTAGTTTAGGCAGCTCCGTGTCAGTCATGTAGCGGCGGCTTGGGACATCATATCTGGGCTCCAGAACATGGAGGAGACGCAGGAATCCCACATTTTCTACCTCCGAGAGTGGCTGGTCACTCAATGCAATGTACTTGATAATTGCCTGTGTTATTTTCACAGCACGTGGATTGTCTCTGGACATTTTCTCTCGTCTTGGAGGAGTTTGCTGCAGCGTGGGTTGTGTTGGTTTAGAAGCGTGGGTAAACTCTTTGTACTCGTTGTCGTGTTGGGATTTTAGGTGCTTGATTAAATTACTTGTGTTAAATGCGCTACCTTTTGAGCCTCCTCAGGACAATTTCGCCGAGCACAATTTGCAGTCCGCCTTTGTTTTGTCGTCTTCATTCACTTTGAAATAGTTCCACACGGCTGACATTGTCTCGCCTCGCCTTCTCCCCGCTCTGAGCTTGCAGCCGGGGCCTGGGGGGCGGGCACTCGGCGCCTGTGATTAACCCCTTACACGCCGCTCAAACATAGACATTTCTCAGACCGTGGTATCGGTCCCCGGTATCGGGGGACTTTTAACGAGTACGAGTACTTTAGAAAATGTGGTATCGAGGCCGATACCAGATACCCGTTTCGGTATCGGTGCATCCCTAGTCTTTGTGTTTCAGGCAATTTTATTTTTCCTTTTCACTCCACAGAGCTTCATTGTGTTTGTTTGAAATACCTTTTGTAAAAAATAAAACTTTTTTTATAAAGATTTTGGTGCTTGCTCTTATTACTAGCTGGGGTTTGATCGTGATAGCCCCCTCTAGAGGACATTTTGTGAAGTGTTTGGAACTACATGCTTTGGAACTCCTGGTTTAGGACACAAGCGATATCTCTGTGGTCTGTGAATTGTTAACCAGTGCTTTGAGTACTTATAGTATAGGTCACATTTAGCCACATTTGTTTTTTAAAAAGCATTTTAAGGGTATCATGAGATGTCAAAGTTAATGGTACAGACTGCTGAAGGACCCTAGTTTAGCTTAACTCAAATAATTAAATCTTTTTGTTAGTTCAAATACAGATTGAAAAGGTGAACAGAGAGAGCAGTTCTGCTAGTTTTTTGCTGAAACTAGCCCTTCATGTGTGTATGGCCTTCTGTGCTATTGAAACCCCAAGAAAATGGACAATGTCCACTTTGTGCTGCACAGAAAGAAACCTCTGCATCATACAACTTGCAGCTCCTGAGGAAAATCTTTCCAACCATAGAGCACATATGTGCGTATTAGAAATTTTCATGTATTAAATCACAGGGTGTGTGTTTTGTTTTGTTTTTTTTGTGTTTTTTTTTATATATATATATATATATATATATATACACACAAGAAAACAGAAATGTCAAAGTGAAAACTGACCATATTTATTAGGCATCTCCTAATTACACTAATTAATTGCAGTAAAAGTCTGACTAAGGCAAGAATGTGTCTTACCTCAGAGTAGGATATGAGAAATAGTTACAAAGCATCCTAGTCCCAGTCCCAGCAAAGAGTCGGAGGACACTTCTGAGAATAAATGACATCCAGGTTTTAAGGCACCATTTGCCGCAAATTAACACCCTTGATGACAATTTGTAGTTTTCTGATACAAACACTCAGGCTTCACCAGATTGATGATGATAATAATAATAAAAGAAGAATGAGGAAAATCTAAAGGTAGGATATTGTACTAAGCTTTATGTAATTATTGCCATTTTGCAACATAAATAATACGGTAATCAACACCAAGACTGAGACACACACAAACAGAATTAAACTTAAATCCAATAACATGCATGTTTATTTAACAATGAATAATCCAGTGGTATTTCAGAAATCTGTACCTTCCCACTGTTAAGGTAGATGGGAAGCGCTTCATAAGAGAGTTTCTGAAACTAGCCAGATATTCCTGCACTGTTACAGAATTCACATTCACTCTTGCAGTGTTCCCAGTCATCTTCCAGTGTCATGACATGTTTGTCTGTCTATTTCAGAGATCCCCCATCTCTTCTGCAAGGCTGTATTTATCTAATGCCTCGGCAGTCCTTGCCTGTCCTCTTGAACCTTCCTTCTCTTGTAAAGTGTAACAGGAATGTTCCAGGGGTTCGTGGAATACAGAGTTTAGCTTACCTGTGTGACATTTTGTTGTCAATCACGCATCCTGTACAGCCATTCTTCAGGTTATTATCCAGGCTACTGCAGTTCAGTTTGAATCCATGACTGCCTGTGTGTTGATATTGTGATATTGCCTGTGATTCATATATGTGAGGCCATCCACACTTGAGACAATGATCTTTAAGTGCATGCCAATTTACATGAATGCAACTTGCTTTACCATTAGCTTGTGTGGAATGGTGAGGAAGTGTATTAATCTGTACATAACCTCATACGTCGTAAGGGCGTTCAAAGTTTGGTTGAAAATTCAAGAAATGCTTGCTATCGACATACGGAAACCATTGTTATTGCAAAGCTGTATTTTACACATTAACATTACTAATACTTTCATTTCAGCAAGCAGCATGTGGTTTCTCCATGTAAATGGTGCAAGCACATAAGATTTGTTACAAATATTATTCCATCTCTGTTAAATCAATATATTTTAATGAGTTTATTGTTGGCCAGAGTTTCCAAAAAATTCAGCTTATCCTAAGATGTGCGTGTCAATCTCTTCTTGAAGGCCACGTTTTGGCAGCTCTCCTAAATACTGGTAAAGTTAGGAATAGTTTTCCAAATTAAGAAAACTGATAAAATGTTTTTGCTTGTACTTCCTAAGAGTAGAATTCAATTTGTGTCACTCTGCTTTCCTACTCTGAGATGTTGGTAAATACGGACACAGATCTTATTCCAATACAGAATTTGTGGCTGGACTTTAAAAGAAGACTGTTTGCCATTTTCCCCATTCATCTTTGTAAAAATGTCCAAGCTCTATAAGGTTGCATGGGGATAATGAGTAGTGTCCAGATGTGCAAAGCTGACAGAGATCTATTCTTATAGACTCATGGCTTTCATTTCCTGCCAAAGGTGCTTCTACTAAATACTGACGTGAATACTTATGCAATGAATTATTTTGTGTCTTAGAATTGTAATTACTTTACAATACTTTGTGGCAGTCTGTTTTCACTTTGGAATTAAAAGTATTTTTCTGTTCATCAGAAAAAGTTGAAAGACCAGTTAAATTCACTGATTCAGTGTTGTATAACTGTATATCTAAATTAAAGTTAAGTGTCCAACAGTTCTGGAAGAAGCATGTTCGTCTTTTTTAAATGGCTTTTGAGTTCCCACCTTAGCAGCACTGAGCACAAGATGGGAGCCAAACCTTCCCTGGGTCTGGGGTTACCAATTTACATCATACTGTATGCTTGTTCCCTGGATCTGAAAATTAAAAATAAATAAATAAACGTAGGCAGCAGGAAATGTGAGAATTCCTCACAGCCAGCAACAAGGCTTGGACTTGGATACAGGAGCTGTGAAGTAGCAGCTCTAAACACCACACCACCATGTTTCCTTTTACTGACCTGTGTGAAAACAAATGTAAAATGAGATAGGCAGGACTTGGTGGACCAAGTGTACGCCACAGTGTTGTATCCTGTGCTGAAGGTCATAGTTAGCTTGAACTTGCAAGATATACAGCTGGTATTTGGCAACTAATGAGACATCAGCGTGATGACAAGGGATGCTTATTTAGGTCGATAACTGTTGAGAATTTTGATTTTTGGATCAATATGCTTTATTATTAGTTTTAGTGCTTTTAGCTATGAAATGCCTAGGCCTGGAGCAACTTTAAAAAGACACCATTTATTTTGTTGTCCTTCTCACTTCCTTTGTTTTGAGTTTCTGTGGATCCAACTGAGAGACAAGGTCATCATGTTCTTTGAGGAATCGAACAGTCAGATTTTGTTTTAAGGATGCAAGTGCTGATAGAAGACCAAACAAAGTGTGTGTAGGACGTTTCCCTGTGTGAATGAGGGGCAAACTCTCAAGCTAGTGCATAAAATATATAAGCACTTAAATGGCATTTAGAAGTATTCGTGCTCTTCAATACCTTAGGCAATAAGATTAAAATACCATATATTATGATATTAGTTAGTTTGAGCACTATATGGGCTTAAGAGTTGATTGTCAAAAGTTAGGGACTTTTTCCTGAACATGTGTCGTGACGTAACCAGTGGCTTGGCCTCTATCAGACCACTGTGCAGCTGTGTGCCATGACTTAACAGCACTGGGCTCTTGTATTAGTATGCACAATTATATTTAATTCAGCCAGCATTTAAGTTTATATGCCTTGTTATTGGTTTTAGAACTATTGATTATTAAAAGGAGTTGCTTGACATCTTTTTAAGTGGCTTAGTGAGGCACCATTAATTGTGGGGCATTGCTTTTGTTTTTAATATTGCCTGTTTGCTTGCTTTTCACTTGCCTTGTTTTTTAAGAACCAAGGACGCCATGTTTTTGAGAGAATTAAAGAAACAAGTTTTTGTTTTGGGACATGGCAAGACTGTTGGGCCTTTTGACTCACCAAAGTCTAAACAAGAATTTTTGGAAAAACCTTCAACGCCCCAAACTTAAAGGAAACTAAGTAAACTAACATGCTAGCACATAAACACTTTAAACATATAGACATTTTAGCTTTTAAATTTATATATTAAGGCTTATGAACAGTTCAGATGATCAGATTAAAAGCAAGCTGTATTGTGTCGGTTAGGTTGAATTATATAGAAGTTTTAAGAATTGATTATCAAGGTTAGCCCCTGTATTGGTAAGTCAGACCGTATGTGGCTGCATATCACTGGCCGATAACACAGCTGCCTTTGCTCTCAGGCTGTAACATTGGCCTGTATACATTGTGGCAGGCGGCCGGGACATCACTGCACTCTATATTCAGGGGGAGCAGCCCTGGGCGGTGCAATACCACCCCCTGGACGCTAGATGGCCGCCCCCTGGGTTGGAACAATGCTTCGGTTTCCCGCAGGGCTGCATGGGAATTGGAGTTGGGTGCAACCTTGTTGGGTGCTGTGTTTGGGACTCTTGAGCCCGTGTGGGCAGCATATTCATCACACCCGGAAGTACGGCCGGAACTTGGCAATCAAGCACCTGGAGCACTTCTGTGTGAACTATAAAAGAGGCCAGCAGCTACCACTCCAGGCGCCAGAGTCGGGAGGAGGAGGACGAAGCTGCCCTGGGAGGAGTGGAGGAAGAGAAGAGTTTGATTTGGGGTGTGATTTACTTTTGTGTGTTTTTGGGACTGTGTTAGGGCCAGTGGGACACAGGGAAGACGTGTCCCATGGCTGAAGAAAAAATAAAACTTTTTGTTTATTTTGCCTGTGCCTCTGGTGTCAGTCTGTGTCAAGTCTGGGCCAGTATAGCGCCTTATCACAACATACATTCTAGATAGCATTTAAGTTCCTATGTCTGTGCTTCCTCATGAATCAATATTGTAACTAATCAAGGGAAAACAACATGTATTATATTAGCTGGCTTTGAGCAATATAAAAATGTAAGGCTTCATTACTAAAGGCTTTAACACTGTGCTTGCTAACTCAAGGCCTCTTGCTTGCTTGTAACCGCAGCAGATTAGCTTTTATCAGTAAAGCTGTGTGCTGCGCTTACCAGCACAGCTGCCTATGATTTTAGTCTTACTGGATGCTGGTGCAACAAGCAAGTATTAATTCAATAGTTCAGTATTTTATATGTGGGTCATCTTGGTTCCAACTTAATGATGAGGGCTGATCAATTACATAGCTTCCAAGTTTTATTAGCTCACAATTTGGAATGTGAGGAATGTAAAACATAATCAGATGATGAACATCTCCGGGCCAGGTGGTAAGTATGACCTTCGAGTCCTAATGATTGTTATGAAAATATAAATTATTATGGGAAAGAAGTCTAAAAGGCGAGGTAAGTGTTATGAAAACAGGTGCAGCACGAGGTCATTATTATGAAAGATAACGTAAAGTGAATGACGAGAATTATGTACAAAATGGGGATGTATTTGTGATTAGAACTGACATAAAAATGAACCGTACCCGAACCACCAGGCTCATTTTATGAACTGAGACAGGCTTTATGTGCTCGCCAATTGTTTTCTATTCTATGCAGTAAAGTCTTAAATTCTGACTGCCTTTCTGAAGAGTCAGAAGACTGAAGGCTTGTTTTTTCTGAAGATTTCTCCACAACATAACAAGATATACAGATAAATGGCATAACTACAGTGTTGACTTGTGACAAATTACAAATAGCCACTATTGCAGTCAACAGGACAATATTTCAGGCTTGTATATTTGAAACAATTTACAATCACAAAAAGCATTAATGTGGCCTGATAAAATTCTTTTGTGTGAAATGCAGTTTCTTGATACAGCAGTCTCAGTGCCCCAGTTCAGCTCCAAGCATGCCCTCCATATTGGGTTTGAATGTCTTCCTGGCGTTTTGCATTGGTTTGCGTTCACAATTTTTAAAGATATGTTGTAAGGTTTATTCTAAACTTGTATTACCCTCACAAATAGCCTCAATGAGGAATACCAAATAGATGATTTGCACACATCTCCAAACAGAAGCTGTCTTCTTAACCACATACTGTAAAGTAAGAACTGCTTTAATAAACAAAGCTTTACATATCTATCTATCTATCTATCTATCTATTTGTGAACTTCATACTTGTTACAACACATATATTATTTTACAGGGAGAATAACATCAGATACAATCTATTAAACAGAAAACTACATACTGTAAGTTTTAATATGGAGCCTGATGGCTTAGGGTAGGAACACTCTTATGTAGCGCTCTTTGGAGAAATGCAGTTCCCTCAGTCTGTTTTAAATGTGCTCCTCTGTTTAACGAGAATCTCGTACAAAGGGTGAGAGTCCAGGATAGTAATCCGCTTCCTTTTAAATCACATATTAATCAGATTACTAGGACAGCATTTTTTCACTTAAGAAATATAGCAAAAGTTAGACCTCTTATAACATTGCAAGATGCTGAGAAATTAGTTCACGCTTTTGTTTTCAGTCGGCTAGATTACTGTAACGCACTCCTCTCAGGACTACCCAAGAAAGACATCAATCGATTGCAACTAGTGCAGAATGCAGCTGCTAGAATCTTAACTCGGAAAAGAAAATCTGAGCACATCTCTCCAGTTTAATGTCACTACATTGCTTACCTGAGTCATTTAGAATGGACTTTAAAATACTGCTTATGGTTTACAAAGCCTTAAATTATCTCGCTCCATCTTATATTTCAGAACGTCTTTCACCTTACACTCCAAATCATAACCTTACATCTTCAAATTAGTTTCTGCTTATTATTCCGAGAGCTTTAAACTTAAAAGAAGTGGTGAGGCGGCCTTCTGCTGTTATGCACCTAAAATAGTTTACCAATAGAAATTTGCCAGGCTAATACAGTGGAGCACTTTAAAACACCGCTGAAAACACATTACTTTAACATGGCTTTCTCATAGCTTCATTTTAGTTCAATCCTGATACTCTGTATATGCATTTAATTATCAATAGCATTCCTGGTGGCTCTGTAATCTGTACTAACCCCTACTATCTCTTCTGTTCTTTTTCCGTTTTTTTGTGGTGGCGATCTGCATCACCACCACCTAATCAAAGCACCGTGATGTCCCTACATTGATGGATTAAAGGCTGTGACAATGTGGGTTAGCTCCACGCTCCTATCGTCCTTCCGGGAGCCCTGAACCCGACACCATCGGTAATGTCACCAATGAGCTTGGCAGTGAGGCACAACAAATGGAGCAAGGGGATGTGCAAAGTTGCTTTTATTTAAAACAGCAAACAAAAACATCCATCCATCCATTTTCCAACCCGCTGAGTCCGAACACAGGGTCACAGGGGTCAGCTGGAGCCAATCCCAGCCAGCACAGGGCACAAGGCAGGAACCAATCCTGGGCAGGGTCCCAACCCACCGCAGGACACACACAAACACACCAAGCACACACTAGGGCCAATTTAGAATCGCCAATCCACCTAATCAGCATGTTTTTGGACTGTGGGAGGAAACCGGAGCGCCCGGAGGAAACCCACGCAGACACGGGGAGAACATGCAAACTCCATGCAGGGAGGACCCGGGAAGCGAACCCAGGTCCCCAGGTGTCCCAACTGCAAGGCAGCAGCGCTACCCACTGCGCCACCGTGCCGCCCCAAACAAAAACAACAGTGTCCAAATAAATAGTGCAGTGCTTCATATCTTTAAATAAATAATCCAATAAAAACTGGTGAAAAGTGAAGGTTAAAATCCATTAGAAAAAAAACCAATAAATAAATCCTTTATAACAAGGTTAAAACAATGGTTGGAAGCAGTCTCTTTAAAAACAAAGCCTGGTGCCTTCTTTTCACCTGGCGGCTCCCCTGCTTTTCCCATCGGGCTTCACAACAGGAGAGTCTCCCTACCTGCAGCTGACCTCTCTCTCCGTTCCGATCTGGAGGCTTCCTGATCCCTGGCTTCGGTTTAGCACTCTCCAGACCGAGACTTAGGTTCCCCCAACGGCCAGGATGCTCACGCTGCGGAATCCATCTCTCAAGCCTCCCGACTCCTGCGGTGAGCCATCCTTCTTCTGGTCACTCCCACTCCTCACAGAATGCTCAGCGGGAGTGACCACAATCGACTGCCCTAGGTGTCAGCCAAACACCCCGCTAGGGCTCAACTGTCCAGCTGCCTGCGAGCCTGTGCTCACTCACACACACACACACACTTTCTCCTCACTGCTTCTTCCCTTCTTCTGTGCAAACTCCGTCTTTCTTTTCCTTTTTCCTCCAACTAGCCGCCTCGCACTTCTAAATATCATGGGGACATGGATCAGCTGTGGCAATCAGCAGCACCCGGGAACAATTACGGATGTGGACGACTCCTCACATGTGCACTTAAGTGAGAATAGCCCGTATCACAAATTCCCAGAGAACCGCTCGGCCACATGCCCCCTCGCTAAGACATGAGTGCGGTGATTATTTATTTTAAAAACTGGCCCTTTTGACATGAGCTGTGGACCCGCTATACCACAAAGGCCAGAAATCCATATGACTGTCATCATGAAGTTCTTCCATGTGAACCCTAAATACAGTAAGGACTGATTGTGAGGTCATTTATGTTAGGTAGAATGCCTAGAGGGCGCAGGGCGGTCTCGTGCCTAGGAATCCCTGCAGATTTTTTTTTTTTTTCCTCCAGCCGTCTGGAGTTTTTTTTTTTTTTGTTTTTTCCGTCCTCCCTGGCCATCAGACCTTACTTTTATTCTATGTTAAATATTGTTCCCTAATTCTAGTTTCTTATTAATTTTGTCTAAATTTCTTTTTCTTCATCATGTAAAGCACTTTGAGCTACATCATTTGTATGAAAATGTGCTATATAAATAAATGTTGTTGTTCTTGAGAGAACTCTGTTCTACCACATTCTTCTGTGAGTCCTGATTTTTTAAATCATTTTACTTTGTGCAGGTGATGCCAGCAGACTAATGCCATTTTCCCAGCACATTACCACAGTGGCCACTGCTGACTCGTAGAAAACATTTAAGAGTGGCCTGTATACACCAAATGAGCTCCACCTCCTTGGGAAACATAGGCCACTTTGGTCCTTCTTGTATACAGTCTCTGCATTGGTATTTCATTCAAGGTTGTAGTTCACATGCACTCTGAGGTATTTGTATGTGCTCACCACCTCCACATAGATAGATAGATAGATAGATACTTTATTAATCCCAATGGGAAATTCACATTATCCAGCAGCAGCATACTGATACAATAAATAACATTAAATTAAAGAATGATAATAATGCAGGTGAAAAACAGACAATAACTTTGTATAATGTTAACGTTTACCCCCCGGGTGGAATTGAAGAGTCGCATAGTTTGGGGGAGGAACGATCTCCTGAATCTGTCAGTGGAGCAGGACAGTGACAGCAGTCTGTCGCTGAAGCTGCTCTTCTGTCTGGAGATGACACTGTTTAGTGGATGCAGTGGATTCTCCATAATTGATAGGAGCCTGCTGAGCGCCCTTCGCTCTGCCACAGATGTTAAACTGTCCAGCTCCATGCCAACAATAGAGCCTGCCTTCCTCACCAGTTTGTCCAGGTGTGAGGTGTCTTTCCTCTTAATGCTGCCTCCCCAGCACACCACCGCGTAGAAGAGGGCACTCGCCACAACTGTCTGATAGAACATCTGCAGCATCTTATTGCAGATGTTGAAGGACGCCAGCCTTCTAAGGAAGTATTACCGGTTTTGTCCTTTCTTGCACAGCGCATCAGTATTGGCAGTCCAGTCTAATTTATCATCCAGCTGCAATCCCAGATATTTATAGGTCTGCACCATCTGCACACAGTCACCTTTGATGATCATGGGGTCTATGAGGGGTCTGGGCCTTCTAAAATCCACCACCAGCTCCTTGGTTTTGCTGGTGTTCAGTTGTAGGTGGTTTGAGTCGCACCATTTAACAAACTCATTGATTAGGTCCCTATACTCCTCCTCCAGCCCATTCCTGATGCAGCCCACGATAGCAGTGTCATCAGCGAACTTTTGCACATGTGTTGCTGACCACAATGTCAGACGTGCAGTTCCCAAGACGCAGATACTGAGGTCTGTCTTTAAGATAGTCCACGATCCATGCCACTAGGTATGAATCTAATCCCATCTCTGTCAGCTTGTCCCTAAGGAGCAGAGGTTGGATTGTGTTGAAGGCGCTAGAGAAGTCTAAAAACATAATTCTTACAGCACCACTGCCTCTGTCCAAGTGAGAGAGGGATCGGTGTAGCATATAGATGATGGCATCCTCCGCTCCCACCTTCTCCTGATATGCAAACTGCAGAGGGTCGAGGGTGTGTTGAACCTGTGGCCTAAGGTGGTGAAGCAGCAGCCTCTCCATGGTCTTCATCACATGTGATGTCAGAGCAACAGGCCGAAAGTCATTCAGCTCACTAGGACGTGATACCTTTGGGACTGGGGTGATACAAGATGTTTTCCAAAGCCTCGGGACTCTCCCCTGTTCCAGGCTCAGGTTGAAGATGCGCTGTAGAGGACCCTTCAGCAGTCGTGGCGATACTCCATCTGGACCCGCTGCTTTACTGGCACGAAGTCTCCTCAGCTCTCTGCTCACTTGCGCTGTTGTAATTATGGGTGGGGATGTCTCTCCTATGCTGGTATCAGCAGAAGGATGTGTGGAGGGTGCAGTACTTCGAGGTGAGAGTGAGAGTGGGTTAGGGTGGCCAAACCTGTTAAAGAAGTTGTTCATTTGGTTTGCTCTCTTCACGTCTCTCTCGATGGTGGTACCCCGCTTTGAGCTGCAGCCAGTGATGATCTTCATTCCATCCCACACTTCCTTTATGCTGTTATTCTGCAACTTCTGCTCCAGCTTTCTCCTGTACTGCTCCTTCGCCGCCCTGAGCTGGACTCGGAGTTCCTTCTGCACGCGCTTGAGCTCATGCTGATCACCGTCTTTAAAAGCCCTTTTCTTCTGGTTCAAAAGGCCCTTGATGTCATCTTCCCCATCGGGGAAAAGAGTAGGCTTAACCCTCCTGAAGTCTACAATTATCTCCTGTGTCTTATTGATGTTCAGGTACAGGCAGTTCAGCTTATGCCGTTTGATGAAGTCTTTCACAAGTATCCTGTATTTATTCTCCTGCTCACCACTAATACACCAGACTATGGCTCTGTCATCAGATAATTTTTGCAGATGACATAATTTGGTATGTGTTCAGGGTAAACGGGAAGGAAGTCAGCACAGTTCCTTCTGGAACCTTTGTGCTGCTCATGACCATGTCAGATTCACAGTTCTTAAGCCACACAAACTGTGGTTTACCAGTTAAGTAGTCCATTATCCAGGACACAATGGTAGCATCACCCCTCACTGACCGGAGCTTCTCTCAAAGCAGTTTGGGCTGTATGGTGTTGAATGCAGTAGATAAGCCAAACTACAATATCCTCACCCTGTTACCCTGCCTCTCCAGACAGGATTAGGTTTAATTCCACATATAGATGACAACATCATCCATCCCCATGTGGTCCTGGTAGGTAACCTGCAGAGAGTCCAGTGATGTCCTGACAAGGGGTTGAAAATGAGCCAGTATTAGCCTTTCCAAGATCTTCATAGTGTATGAAATCAGAGCAACCAGTCTCTTTAGAGAGTGGGAGAAGCCGTGGCAAAGCCAGAAACTGCAAAATGGGTGGGCCAGGAAACAACAGGACGGGCAAGCAATAAGCCAATCCCTTTCCTCTTGAAGCATTGTGGCTTGGTTTAATGGCGATTGAAGTAAGGTCCCCCTTGAAGTTTTCTGCTGCTAGGTCACATGATGATCAAAGTAACATGGGGGATCTCTCTTGAAGTTTTCTGCTACCCAGTTTCATGACAATCAAAGTGATGTAAGGTCTGAGGGTCATCACCCTTTAAGAATACATTACAGATAGGCCTAGCTTCAGAATGGGGGGGGGCTTGAGAAAAAAATTCACAAAGAAAAAAATAAGACAATCACACAGAAACAAACAGGGATTTGAATACAGGATTCTGGAGTTACGAGGCACAGCCACATTGCTAAAGTACATCAAAGATTAAAATCTAACTTTGGTAACACAAGGGCTATTGAGGGTGATATATACTTTAATTTAATATGGTGCATTTGGAGTTGGAGTGTGTTGCACTTGTAAAAAGAAGAAAAAAACAAGCTCCTCAGAAATCTAAATCCAAATGTGTGATGCGTAATTGTGCAAAAACGTCATGCAAAGTTCTCCACGTGTGAAACTGAAATTACAAAAACAACAGTAGTCAATCTTGACATGTATTTTAAGTTGAATTTTCAGCTTTTAAGTATGGTTTCAAATAAGAAAAACGACAACTCAATATTGGTCAGGATGCCAGAATGTAAAAGTGAGTTCTTGGATGATAAACGATCAAGGTCATAAGAACTAAATGACTACAATTTCCATAGTGCATTGTATCAATCGCGTCACAGGATGGACGCATTACTCCATTTCCCATGGTGCACCGCGGTCCAATGAGAAAGCGCCACAATTTTTTCAGTATGGCGTCCGTCTTGGTAGTTGAGGAAAGCATTTCTGAGAGAAGGAGTTGAAGACATTTCACAACGTTAAAATAGCATGTGTGAATTTGAGGTTCTAACATTTGGATTTGTGTAGTGCGATATGAAATAATGGCGTCTCCCGGGATGGAACAGCTATTTGACTTTCAGAGGTGAGGATAACTGCAGTGAAGACGCTGAGCGTCCTCCTTCAACTTGATGCATGTTTGAATGTTTGCGTTATTTTGATCACAGAGATGACGGTTGGAGCATACCCAAAATAACCTACTGGAGATTGTCATTAAACGTTTTTTTTTTTGGTACAATGCCTAACAAATTCTCTGTAGAAGTCAAATCTGATTGTTGACAACAGGGTGCTTTTCTTACATTTAACACCATGCGCGCGAAGACAAGAAATGATCGCCGTGTGTGCTTGCGACAAGTCACGCTGCAATTTTCTTTCTCAGGTTGCCTAAGGACCCATTAAACCTAATCCTGCTTTTGCTGTACGCTCCTGTTGGACTGTGCCTGATGCTGCTCAGGGTGTTTATCGGTGTCCATGTGTTTTTAGTGAGCTGTGCGTTACCCGACAGCCCAATTCGAAGGTAAGTGGAGCGCATAAAGTCAAGTTTTTGAGTTGTCATCTTCGTCCAAGGTATACCCACTGAGTTTAGAATGTCGATTATGACGCCTCATCGGTTACTACTTTACCACAAGAGGAACACTTTCATTACACAATATTCCAAATCTTAAAATGAAGTATATCTAGGACGATTTGTTATATTTAGGCTATGTTCAGTTAGGCGTTTTGACACAGTGGCTTAACCTCTGAATTTGGCGTGCTTCGAATCCTTATTTTGCCCGTGTGTGGGACTATTTCCACATTTAGTTGTTTCGTGCAGTGCGATTAGTGCTAATCCTCACACGTCCTGTGTTCAAATTTCGAATCATTCCATTGTTTATTTGGAGGTTGCATGTTTTCTAAATTTTTCAGTCTTTCAAGTTATGTTCTAGTATATTTTACATATAAATAGCTGCGTATTTAAAAAAAAAAAAAAGCTTAATTTAAATATTCACATTCATCTAGTTGGATAATAAAATCCTGTATTGTCCTACACTCGACTTTTCTGTGTATTACTTTTTTTTTTTACTTTTGATATACTTTTTTAATCCCTGCGGGGAAATTGTTTTTTCGCCTTGACCGTTACGATCAGAATTTTTTTTTTAAGTAACAGGTTTCCAGGTCAGTTGATAAAATGTTAAACAATGAGTAATCTTGAGTAAGTGGCATATTGCTACTTGTGAAAGAGCCAGTGTGACTTGAAATCTAGCCCCGTTGTTTACAGGTTGTGAACCTGTGCCTTATTTGTGCCGTTTGAAATGAAGCTGGTAATTAAACAGGATGAGATTAATTTGCATTAGAAATACAGTTTGTCTTTTATCACACCTTGTTGAGATTATGGGCTTCACCACAATCTGGTGCTGAGCATTCAGTACCAGTTGTGTACTGTTGCTCAGTCTTGGAGTGCTTAGATTCTGATTGCAACCCGAACCTTTAAGGTAATTATATTCACAGGTGGGCCATTTGTGGTGATGAGTCACGCTGTAGTGTTCTATGTCACCCCCACGTGCCATCTGCCCATTTGAGACACTATACATATAGGCTGTATTTTAAGGGAGATAATCCCTGAATGCTACTACAATTTTCTTGCAAAGTCTTTTCAGCTGTTTTTGCATGACATCACAACAAACATACATACAGGCACAATATTTTGGCTAATGTGACTGCCCTGGTGTGTAGGGCAGGATAATATTGACTTAATTTGATGAGATTTTTGCCCAAAACCTGGTATATGTAGATTTTGAGAAAGACAAACCTTTGCATTTTATAGATATTTTTTATCTTGTTATACTCGCTAACTACTGGGGCTAGAACCTTGGTTTTGGTCTTAATTGAAAGCTTATGACCTGATCTGGAAATGTAAAACCTCAGTTAAGTGACTTATGGTCGTGTGCTTATTACAACAGAGTGATTGCCAAACCAAGTCACATGACAGAAAAAAAATAGCAGCAACATCTCCTGAGCCTCAAGCAAATTGCAGAAACTGGTTTAATAATGATGAACACCATATTAGGAAGAAAGAAAAAGAAGAGCAGCAGTATCTGGTGCACATCAAGCACATCACAGAAGTTATTTAAGAGACAAAGAATGAACACTTAGACTAGAAGGAAGTAGTCTTAAACAGAGTTTTAATATGCTCTTCAATTTCAAATTTAGTTGTGGTAACCTGGTGACCAGAAAAGTTAGTTGTAATTAAGCCATGGTCTCCGCCAACCCATCTTGGTAAAGTTACATCAGCAGTGTGATCATTGTCACACTCTGTTATTTAGTGTTGAAAACAAAAGAATATGTTGTCAAAAGAGAATACTGTATATTTTTACTTCTGGATGAACTGAAA
This sequence comes from Erpetoichthys calabaricus, assembly GCF_900747795.2. Taxonomy (NCBI): domain Eukaryota; kingdom Metazoa; phylum Chordata; class Cladistia; order Polypteriformes; family Polypteridae; genus Erpetoichthys; species Erpetoichthys calabaricus. The sequence goes on from NC_041398.2 coordinate 53,651,303, forward strand.
GTAACTTTTAAATGAAAGTTCCTACATTTGTTTATCTATCCTTTTTTAGCATTTTGTTTTAGGGCTGTAGGTCCATATGTTTAACAAGTAAAATATTGAATACTAGTCATTTAGCCCGTTACAATAATGGGCTCTAGAACGGTAGTGCATAAACATTAGTTGGAACAGTCTATATTAAATGGCAAGGGACTTTGACCTCGTTCTTTTTGTTGGTTGTATTTTTCTTTCTTTCAGCCTTTCTTTTGTTGATGTTTACTTGCTGAGCTGACCGTTCTTCGTGGGCTGCCGCCGTGTATTGTGTGTCTTTAATTTTCTGTGACAGTAATACTGTCTTGTACGTCCGCTGGCTTGTACGTCCGTAATATACCTTTAATTTTCTCTGGCGGTAATACAGGCGTGCGTGTCGGTAATATGCCTTTAATCTCCTCTGACAGTAATACTGGCTTGTATGTGGCTGTAATATGCGTCACTGTATTGTATACCTTTAATTTCCTCTCGCAGTAATACTGGTTTGTATTTCCGTAAAACGCCTCTAACATTCTCTGACAGTAATATCGCGCATCACACCGTGCCCCGCGCATGCGCACTTCACCAGAAGACACACACACACACACGGACACCTGGACGCACAAAGGGATTTTATTAAAGAGGATTAGCATATGAAATAGTTTTATTTCAAAATGTAACTGTTTCATAAATAGCTGTGCCACAAAGGAATATCTGAAATAACATTTTTTTTCAATTTTTCTGGTCTCCTGTACGTATTTTTGAGTTTCTATTGTATGTATTTAGTTTAATAACATGCGCGCCTTTCTGGCATCTGTGTCTGCCAGCCAATGAACATTGCTCTTTTTCTGAGTATTTTTTCATAAGAAAGACAACAGTTTTTTTAAGTTTTTGTTTTCCAGTCAAGATTCATTCCCCCTGGCATCCAGTAATAAAGCACCAGAACAGGTGCCATTTTTTTTTTAATTTACAAAAATTCTTAACTTTAAAACACAATTTAACGTGGCAAATGCACATAAAGTTATTTCTTCATAAACATAGTTTGACTTGAAAAATACTAAACTTACCCTTTAGCTATCTTTTTATTATGCTATTCTTGTTTATAATTTGCAGTAATTGGCCCATAGTTTCTGGTTATGCAAGTATTCAGTATAGTAAAATTAAATTTTTTTGTTTTTAAGGAAATTCACAATTTTCGTTCATACAGCTACACACAGTCACTTTATTTCTCGGGCATACATGTAGGGGACCACGATAAGTATAGATTTTCCTACTAATCACTTTAATTTGAATGTGATAATGGGTCTTTTGTGGTCAGTTTTTTTTTTTTTTTTTAAATAAACCTCTTTCTGGTTGTACGACCACTTTAAAATGATATCGGCCAGTGAATATCCTTATGCAAGGGGCTAGTTGGTAGAATGCCTGGGCCTATACCTTAGACACAAAGCAGGAATCATATGTGAATGGGTATAATCACTCATGTACATAGTTTTACTCTCATTGGGTTAATTTAATGTTGCTTTTTATCATAACTTTTATATTTCTGGGTAACCACAATGCGTAAATGGAATCTACATTTACACGGGAGAAGCTGCAAACTTTTCTTATTTAGTAGCGGAATTTGGGAATTTTAGGATTGAATTGAATGCTATTTAATAGTACTATAATTTCAATTTTATTTTTTATTTTTTTCCTTAAATAAACCAAGTCATCTAAGTAAAAGTTATACACAGGACAGTGCAGCGGTTTTGTCATAAATGGCACTTCTTCTTGCCACTTACTTGTTATACTCTGTCAGATACTCAGTGACATTTAGACTGACCACTTGATTTTTCTATTGTGTCTGTAGACTGTGGTTCAAATTCAAGTTCAGCTGCTGTACTGTGGTAGTGTTATTTGCTGCTTTATCTTGACAACTACCTCCTTCAGGACTTGAACCTGAGATTTTGCACTAACAGAGTCAGGTGAAGTGTCCCAAGAAAAGGGAAGTACGCTCTTGCATAAAATATGCTAGTACTGCAAAAAGCATAAAGCACTGTATTAAGCACACATAATGTTATATATTACTTTTTGCTTGGTGTATTAGTTTTTACAGAAGCTTGTATCAAATGTTGGGTATGCCTATAGGTAGATGGTCTTTTTCTAAATATTCAGTAAAATGTTATTTCCTGATAAAAAAGTGATAAAAATTAAGAATGCTGTAATACGTATCCTTCTGTCATAAAAATACTAAAGTGTTAAAATTTTACCATCAAATATGATACTCCATACCATCTAATATAATACTCATATTGCCATTGTGTTTGTCATGTTTTAAGCCTTTATTCTTGAAAAGTATTCTGCTGTATGCTTATTACTTTTGAATCAGTACTAAAATTTTGACTTCTGTGTCAAAATCAGCTTTTAGACCTCAGTACCAGTATGCAAATAATGGATACTTACAAAAACAATGTGGTTTCGTAATGTCTTCAGCATGTCTAAGCACATTATTACAAAGCTACTGTGTCAGGGGAGGGGTTTGAGTGAAAAGCTGATGTTTATTTCCGCTACCAAATATAGTGAAATGCTGGTACCCGTACCATGTTAAATTTTTTGTTTTTTTTTTTGGTAATTTTCCATTTTCTGTATACTGACCAACCCTAGTGCTTATTTTACACTTTATTTTTTTAAATTATATTTCCATAACGTCTTGGTTAATGTACAAATTTTGTTGGTGGAGCCTTTAACCTAAATGGTTAAACTAATTGTAGAGAGCAAGTATTTAACAATGTCATTTACACTAGCCCATTCTTGCGACCGAGGCATACTGACGTGCTGACATCATCCTTACAAGTGGGATTAGAAGACGTAGTGCTTAATGTTCTGTGTTACTGCTGTGTGCGAGTTAAAGTACATATTTTGGTTTTAAAGACTTTGTTTTTGGTTGCCACTAAGAAGCCGTGTAACTTTAAAGGTTTTTTTTTCACTTTAGAAGTTTTTTTTTGGTTTTTTTTTGCCCACACAACAGCAAATGTAGCTGAGTGTTTGGGAGAAGTGTGTGGAATACCTGTACTTGATAGCTTAGCTTCGGTAAGGTGAGCGTTAGGCATGTCAGAAAGTAGTTGAATTACTTGTGTTTTGATCTGTGTATTATATTGAATTTACCCCCTTTTTTTGATACCCACTGCATGACCAACCTACCTGGAAAGGGGTCTCTCTTTGAACTGCCTTTTCCAAGATTTCTTCCATTTTTTCCCTAAAAGGGTTTTTTTGGTAGTTTTTCCTTGTCTTGGAGAGTCAAGGCTGGGGGGCTGCCAAAAGGCAGGGCCTATTAATAATGCCCATTGTGGCACTCCGTGATTTTTGGGTTATACAAAAATAAATTGTATTGTAGCAACAAAGAGTTAATAGTTAACTGCAATAGTTTCCTTCAGTTCCATAGTGTGAAGAAGTTAGGGCATTTAAAGAATTGGATAGAGCACCACATAGCACTCGTATAGTAAAATACAAGTGCTAGTAGAAGCAGGGGTGTATGCATTCGTTCCTAAAGCCCATGCCAGATTAAATGATTTTTCCAGCAGTTTTCAGTGGCAGCCTTCATTTACATAATCTTAACCTGTCTAATTCAATCAACCGTGCACTCTTGTGAAGACCGTCGTGAAAATGTGAAATACCTAATGATTGAGACCAACCAGTCTGTGAGTGTCTAGGATGAAATGGAACATGTTTGATCTTCATTAATCAAAGGAGTGAGCTGTGTATGCAGGACAGCTGACAACCAAATGAATCCATGAATATTCATCCTGAAGTACAATGATAGAATGTAATGATGAGGAATAAGAAACGTGTTTTGAACCTCACAAACAGAAGTGATGCTAGTCTTTCTGATGCCTCGTATTTTACATACCATAAAAAGAATGCGGTAAAAAAGTTAAAGGGTTAGAAATTGCTGCTGAACCCGTTAAAGCTGCTAATCCTTTATAAAGTGCTGCATCATCAGGCAACACACTGTTTACTGTCAGAAAAAGGGGCATGCACAACTGCGTTGGAAGATTGGTGCTTGGTCGGGACATGGGCTGCAATTTTCAGTTGTGTAATTTGACATGTTGCAGCGAAGAGATCAGTGACTGCAATTGACATATCTGACATGCCACGTGACAAAGTTGTGTAATGTGACATTGGCTTTAAGAAGAAAGAATTTACTTAGTAGGCAGCCGACTAGATGGTGATTAAGAAAGGGGCTCGGTTGCATGAGAAACAGTCAAGTGAATAAGTAGGATGGAATTTCTAATGTTTGTATCATAAGAAGACCGAGTCTTTTTTTGTAGTAATGAACAAAATCTAGGAACCAGACTTGGTACTTGCTGTTTGTGTGCTAAATGTTTTTTTTTCTCCTCTGTTTTATTTTCAGATTTATTGTGAGAGTTATGTGCTCAGTCCTAGGAATGTTTGTAAAAGAGAATAACCCCCACCTAAGGGACAAGAATGTCAAAGTGTACATTTGCAACCATGTAACACAGTTTGATCACAATATTGTAAATCTTATAACATCATGTAATACGGTAAGTGTGGAAAATTCTTCAATTTTGTTTCAAATTAATTTTTTTTGGAATAATGAGTGATGCAGCTGGTTTCCAAAAAAAGAGATGCTAACTTTTTAAAGTTTTCTTCTGTGTTTAGCCAATGTTAGATTGCCCTCCTGGCTTCATCTGCTGGGCCAGAGGGTTTATGGAAACTGGCATCCCCTCCAGCAGGCTGGAGCTGACGGAGTTTTTAAGACAGTACTGCAGTATGCAAGGTAGCCTTCCACTTTTGCTGTTTCCAGAAGAGGATACAACCAATGGCAAAGCTGGTCTTCTTAAATTCAGGTGACTTCTTTTACTTTGTTGAATTGGTGCTGCCACAACTGAGTAATCAGAGAAGAACATTTGCATGATCCTTGCCCCAAATTTTTCTCCTGTGAGATTAATAAATATCCCTGGCCTCCATAACTATTTTTTGTGTTGAAAAGATTTTTTTTTTAAATTCATAAGTTAGTGCTTGCACTTAAGCCTTCAGCTATGTCTTAAATGCTATGAAATGGTTATATTGTCATCTTGCCTGAAGAAGGGGTCAGAGTTGCGTAAAAAGCTTGAATATTGTAATCTTTTTTAGTTAGCCAAAAAAGATGTCATTTTACTTGACTTGTCACTACATTCTAATGGCTAACACGGTACAACACCCTAGTACTACAGACATGCAAGACTTTGTCTCAGGGGGAAATTTAACTTTTACGGTAGCTCAAGAAATATAATTACCCTACTCAAATACACACAAGTAACAGAAAAGAAGAAAAATTTTGGACTTCGTTAATGATAAAAGTAACAGTGAGGCAATATAAAGGCATGTTTCCATATGTATGAAGAAGTCCTAGCAGTGTTTCTTGACAGACTTGCACTGAATAGTTTGTTGGCTAAAAGTTATTTAGTAATGGTATGTCAGATATAGAATGTTCATAATGACCATCATTTTTTCATTCTCTTCTTCACTACAACCTCCCCGTGTCATAGTGTTCAAGCAATTTAAACATCCTGTTGATAAAAATGTTATAATTGTTCTATCTGCTTTATACAAATTAAATGTATTTTCATTATTAGTTTCACAGTTTTTCTAAGCTGGCCAAAGCGTGTCATACGTCGGTGAAAACAAGAGGATCAGTGATTAAATCACTGAAAAGATAACACCTAGGTTTTCCAAATTGGCCAAACTAAAATACAAACATTTTTAGTTAAGAGTTAACAGTGTTACCTTTGCAGATTTGCTACACACTTAGCAGGTCAACATGTGCCAGACATGTACATGTTTGTCAGGTAATCAATCTGCTGTTCCGAAGAGAAAAGTAGAATTGTTAATATTTTCATATTATCATTTACAGTATTAAAGACAGACTTTGCAAATGCAGCCTGTACTGCTTAGCACTTTTCACTCAGATTAGTAAATTTTAGCAATTTTTTCCATTTTATGCTGTAATTGTTACTCCAATTTAAGGGCATTGCACATTGCCAGTAAACCATGCTTAGCTACCTTTTCACTTGTTTTGACTCGAGCAGCAGTATCCTTTTGCACACAAATTTTCCAGTTTTTAACTACTACTGTTCTCATTGTTTAAGCTGTAGGTTTTCAGAAGATCAGTACATCTTAAAGTAATGTTGTTAAATGCCTCATTTCTGATCCTTAAGTAATTTATCATTTTCTTTGTGAATACTTTTCTTTCAGCTCTTGGCCTTTCGCTGTGACAAATACAGTTCAACCCATTGCTCTCCTTGTTAGGAGACCATTTATACCAGCGGTAAATTACATTTTCTGTTGTTTTAAGTGTCAAGTCCTCCTGTTGTGTGTGCTGCTGTTATTGGGTTTTTAAACACTCCTGTTTGTAACAAACTGATTGATTCAGATTATTTCCTAACTAAAATTATGCAGTTTCTGCCTATTGTTTTCTTAGCTTCCAGCAGTGTGCTCACCTCACCTGTAGCAGTTTGAGATCACTTTTGTCTCTAGTATTATATTTATTAATATAATTACTTTTAATATCCCATAAAGCATTCACTGAGGAACATTCTGGCATTTTACTTATTTGTTAGTGTTATCCCCAAAGGAGTATAGGTTTAGTCTGCTGCAACCTGTGAATGCCTGATTTTTTTCAGGATTTTAGCCAGTTGGTATTCTTAATAATTAAATTGAACTTTTTTTTTTTTTTTTTACTTAAATCGTAATTACATATGTAATTTGAGTGAATATGTGGATGTCTTGTAATAGTGCTTATTTATTTTTAAGTTTTGTTCATTGATTTTTGTACAAGAAGTTAATTCTTAGTTATTACTTTCAGAATATTGAAGAATCCTCGTGGATCTTGGAGCTCTTGTGGACTTTTTTCATCCCCTTCACAGTGTACCAAGTAAGGTACTAAATATTGTTGCCTATCAAAAGGGATCTAATGGGTGGGGATTAGTTAGAACAGTGGTTTTCTAATTCCAGCAGCTGCTTACATAATTTAATGTAAATAATGCATGTTGAGTGTAAAATTGTTAGCCCTCTGTAACTTCAGAAAAACCAATGAAATACAGTCATTTCATGCATTAAACATTCTGTGTTTTTTGCAGATAACCCTAAGTGGTAAAATAAAAAAAGGCAGGTTTGAGAGAATTTGCAAAAACAGAACTGTGTATGAATACCAATTCTAATTACAGAACATACCACTTGATGAGCCACAAGAAGAGCCCAAATCACATCTCTGTTTGGTCACTCCATGCTCAGTTATCACCAGATATTTTGCTTTTTCTCAGTTATAAAATGATCAGCATCTCCGAAGCGGAACACAATGATAAGGCTTTAGGAGATGTACAAATTCATCATGAACGTAATGTCTACTGCGTGGGATGTAATTTCCATAGCAACACTAGTAAATGCATTTACATCTTAGAACCACTTGTGAATAAGCTTGTTCAACAAACAAAAGCAAGCATTCATGTTGAATGTTAACATATACATGCAAATATATACAATGGTATGCCCCAAGTCTAAGTGGCAAGCATATCACAGTTTTCTTGTAAGTAGTTTAAATCTGCTTTCCTCCTTAATATTGCAAAATGTTTGGAGAAGACAGTTCTATTTAAGGTTTAAGTATGGCAATTTGTCCTTATCCTCCAGTAAGCGACACACATACATAGAACAGCCATTTTGGTCAGTGGCCTTTTGATTTCATATTAGAATTCTGAGTGCTTCTGTGTCATATCACCTGTTTAAAATGAAAGTGATTTCAGTTGCATGGCATTATTGTAAATGAATAAGCACCATCTCTTTACTGTTATGCTGTGCTTCTAGAAAGTTTTTGAACCTTTTAGAATTTAATTTCTGCACAAATCTTTCATGTGATTGTCATAACAATAGATGAAATAACACAAAACAGATGATACAAAAAATGTTATGCTATTTCATATATGTATTGATCAAAGTTATCCAACATTAAATGTCTCTGCCTCTTAGGTAGCTGCAACACAAGGCCCTTCCCAATTGGAGTATGACCATGTTGACGTTTTTTTTTTTTTTTGTTTTTTTTTAATTCAAATAATCAACCTGGAAACTCTGAGAAAGACCTAGATCTTTTAAGTTGTATGAGTATGCTAGGAGCCACTAGAACAAATTCTAGTCTGCTATTCCCAGGCAAAAATGGAACTGTCTGTAGCACTGTAAATGGGTTTAAGGTCACCTTGCTCACACCAAGCCAATATTAGATTTTTTTAGGCAACTTTACCTTACATATGAGTTTGTTGTGTTCCCCCTCGGCATTTTGCAGCCACTAAGAGGCATGCCTGATCATAATCTTGACTACAGTCCCAAAAGGCTTAGGGGTATTCCAAGTCATTTTGTGATCAACTGGCTGTTGACATGCAAAACTGTAGACTATCACTTCAAATTACATCCAGTACGTCCGTAACCCAATGAAATAAAAAAATCTGTTTCATCATAGTTATTATACCGTTTAGTTTTTCCTGCTTAAAATGTGTCACTATAACTCAAAAAAGTCTTATTGTTAACATGATGAAAATTTGTCTTTCCTCATTTATTGTTTTGTTAAAGTATATTTTGGATAGATGCTACACAACAGCCATCAAATTCCCATTTGGAGTACTGCATTGCTACAGAACTCGAGTTGGAGGGGTAACTGGGGGGGAAAAGCTGCAGAAATATTGCTATAGTTGTAAAAAGAAAAAAAGTTATTGAAAGTATATCCACAGCTTATTCACTTTAATAAACAGAAAATAACAATTATGTACAATTTTAGTAACCATGATCGTTTTGAGTCAGAAGGTTTTTAATATCGTATACTTTTGAGAGTGAGGAGATTTCTGGGAAATTTTATCTTTGCATTAATTTCTACATTACTAAGCAGGTTATTCGCAAATTAATGGGGGACTAATCAGTTAAATAGGTTTGTCTATCATGTGAAATGGGATCACAATTTATGTAGATTATCCGTATTAACTAAACAAATTTCATATGTTATTCATGTACTACTCAACAGTTGGCCCAAGGTTAAATCATAATGGTAAACTTATCTCTCACAGTCATCATTATTAGCCAGTATTTTATTTTGTAGTTAATGGAGGTAAGTTGTCATTTGCACACTGTCAGATGTTTCATAGATTCCTTTTTGGTATTCAGTAGTCAGTCACTTGGGCCTGAGGTTTCACTTCTGACTTTCTATTAATGTGCAAACTAAAGGAATACTCCACTTAAAAATATATTTTTATGTTAGTTACCCGATGTAGTCTGTATGATGGCTGAGAAGAAATGTTAATTTTATGTTTTCATAAAATATTGTTAAATATATACTTCCGGGAAAATCGGCGCACATCATAAACGGGAAACTAAAGCATAATGCAATTCACTTTTTGAAATGAAAATCCCCAAACACATCCTCCTACATTTGGTAAAGCTTCTTGTCATGTGTTTTGTACATTTTGAGCATGACTTGATAACTAACCTGTAGAATATATGACTTGAGCAACTTGAGATTTGTTGTTTTTGCCATGGACGTTTTTCAAATAGTACAGTTTGCCATTGTGCAGCACTGGTCACTATTGCCTTGTATTATGTGACTTTTTTCTAACTTTTTTCTTTCCATTCTGTACAAAATCTTGAGATAAAACACATTCTTTACTACAAACTACTTGGAGTAAGTATCACATAAATACATTTTGTTTTTATTTTGAGAGCATGGGAGCATCCCGAATGAGGCACATTACCTGCATTGTGAGGAAGTGTCAGTTACGGCACTATGGCCATGTGGCGCATTTCCCTGAGGGTAATCCAGCTCGTAAGATCCTCATTGTTGGGGACCCTAGTGGCTGGACCAGGCCAAGGGGTCTCCCACATAACACCTGACTGCGGCAGATAGTGTCATTTCTGGATGGTGGGACTGGACCGTGCGTCTGCTTGGGGAGATGCCAACCGGGATCCTGAGTTGTTTCGTCCAGTGCATGCTCCCCAACTTGACTTGAC